>NW_028132821.1:0-127494 GCF_964374135.1 Grampus griseus | reverse complement strand
AGGCACCCTGCACGCTCCAACTGCCACCAGAGGGCTCACGTCTCCAAGGTGACTTGTGCCATCCAGGCAGGAGTGACCTCACAGCAGAGGGCCTACCTCACAGAACGTTGAGGAACCCAGCCAGGATTAGACTCTCGCCAGAGGGCCCACCTCACCAAGGGGATGGGAACCAGGCAGGAGTGTCCTCACAGGAGTGGGGCCACATCATCAAAAGGTGAGGAACGCAGCACATGTGGCCTCAAGCCATAGGACAGTCATCATCAAGGGGCTGGCAGTGAGGCAGGCAGGAGGAACCTCACAACAGAGGGCACATAGAATAAAAAAGTTGAGGAATCCAGCAGTTGGAACCTCCCAGCAGGCGGCTCAGAGCACCGATGATAAGGGATCCTTGCCGGAGTGAACTCACAGAAGAGGGCCCACATCATGGTACTGTGAGCAAGCCAGCCGTTTTGACCTCAGAGCAGAAGGCCCATATCCCCATGGGGATGGGAACATGGCAAGAGTGTCCTCACTCACTTGGCACACATCAGAAAATGTGGGGAGCCCAGCAGTTGTGGCCTAAGGCAAGAGGGCCCTCATCACCGAGGAGAGGAGGATCCCAGCACACTCCAACTGCCACCAGAGGGCCCACGTCGCCAAGGTGACGTGTGTCAGACAGGCATGATTGACCTCACAGCAGAGGGCCCACCTCACAGAAGGGTGAGAAACCCAGCCAGGATCAGACTCTCACCTGAGGGCCCACATCAGCAAGGAGATGGGAACCAGTCAGTACTGTCTTCCCTCCAGTGGGGCCACATCATCGAAAGGTGTGGAACCCAGCACATGTGGCCTCAAATCAGAGGACACATATCACAAAGGGAATGGGAGTGAGGCAGGCAGGAGTAGCCTAAAAACAGAGGGCCCAAAGAATAAGAAAGGTGAGGAATCCAGCAGTTGGAACCTCCCAGCAGGCAGCCGAGAGCACAGAAGCTATGGGATGCAGGCAGGAGTGAACTAACAGCAGACAGCCCACATCATGAAACTGTGAGCAACCCAGGCGTTGGGACCTCAGAGCAGAAGGCCCACATCCCAATGGGGATGTGAACCTGGCTGGAGTGTCCTCGCACCACTGGGCGCACATCACAAAATGTGGGGAGCCCAGCACTTAGGGCCTGACGCCAGATGGCCCACATCACCGAGGGGAGGAGGCTCCCAGCAGGCTCCAAGTGCCACCAGAGGGCTCATGTCCACAAGGCGAGGTGAGCAAGCCAGGCAGGAGTGACCTCACAGCAGACGGCCCACCTCACAGATGGGTGAGGTACCCAGCCAGGATCAGACTCTCAACAGATGGCCCACATCACCAAGGGGATGTGAACCAGGCAGGAGTCTCCTAAGACCATTGGTCCCACATCATCGAAAGGTGAGGAACCCAGCACATGTGGCCTCAAACCAGACGACACACATCACGAAGGGGCTGGGAGTGAGGCAGGCAGGAGGATCCTCACAACAGAAGGCCTAAAAAATTAAAAAAGTGAGGAATCCAGCAGTTGGAACCTCCCAACAGGCAGCCAAGAGCACAGAGGCTATGGGATCCAGGCCTCTGTGAACTAACACCAGAGAGCCCACATCATGAAAATGTGAACAACCCAGCCGTTGGGACCTCAGAGCAGAAGGCCCACATCCCAATGGAGATGGGATCCTAAGAGGAGTGCCCAAGCATCACTGGGCTCACTAAGAAAAGTTGGTGACCCCAGCAGTTAGGGCCTGACGCAAGAGGGCCCTCATCACCGGGGGGAGGAGATTCCCAGCACGCTCCTACTGACACCACACGGCTGACTTCACCAAGGCAATGTGTGCCAGCCATGCAGGAGTGACCTATCAGCAGAGGGTCTCCCTCACAGAAAGGTGAGGAACACAGCCAGGAACAGACGCTCACCAGGGGGTCCACATAACCACGTGGATGAGAACCAGGCAGGAGTGTCCTCACACTAGTGGGGCCACATCATCCAAAGGTGAGGAACCCAGCAAAGGTGGCCACAAACCAGAGGACCCACATCACCAAGGGGTTGAGAGTGAGGTAGGTGTCTGGACGGGCATATTTAACACTCATTTCCCACCAGGAAGAGGAATTAACCAAAGGCTCAGCGTGCCCTGCCAGAAGCAGATTAGGGCCTGAAGCAGTCTTGCGGGTTTGTGGCCAGGTCACAAGAAAGCGAGTTGAAGAAAGGAGCTCAGGGGCCCTGTAATTCACAAACCTGCAGAGTTATAAATGACAGATAACGTCCAAAAATATATTGAAGTAAGGCTGCGAAGAGGACTTGAAAGCGGGGCAGAATTTCAGGAAACCGATTTCAGGAGGTAGACTGGATTTGCATTTAAAGCATAGGAAAAGAGGCAGAACATCGACAATGATGCACTTGGCAAAAAAGGGCGTATGAGTTTGTTCCTGAATATATTCAGGAAAAAACACATACGCCCTTTTTGGCAAACCAAGCAAGCTTGCAAAGGAAATCCGAACTACTATGAAGTGTCACTTCCCCCCGGTCTAAAGGGCCATCTGAAAAAAGTGTAAAATCCAGAAAGGCAAGACAGGCCATGGGGAAAAAGGAGCCTTGTTATGCTGATGGGTGGGATGTAAATTGCCAACAGCCACTCTGGAGAAGTGTATGGTGTTTCCTGATACATCTGAAAAACAAAGCAACAGAGTCTAGGGCATTTCCACTTATGGTCCTATAGCTTAGGGAAATTAAAATCAAAAAGACACAGCCACCCCAAAATTTGGGACGGCTCTGTTTACAGGAACCTCTTCTATGGTACAAGTTAAATATCCCAGAGAACAAATAATTGATAAAGAAGTTGCGGTACTTACGTACAACAGAATACCACTCAGCAATGAAATCTGTGTCACCAGGCCTGTACCAGCATAATGAGTGGATTGAGGCACGATGATTCTAAGTGAAATAAGTCACACAGAAAAAGAAACATCATAAGGTATCACTAATGCACGGAATGTAAACTTGGTTACACAGGAACTGAATTACAAAACAGAACAGGGTCTCAAGTTTAGAAAACCAACTTATGCTTGCTTAAGGGGAAAGGTGAGTTGGGGTGCTGCATAAAACCAGAGATTGATATTAGCACAGATACCGTTCCATAAGCCAAATATGTAATAGACAAGAGCTACTCCTTGCTCAAGGAAATGGACTCAACAATGAGGTATCACCTCACACCTGTTAGAATGGGCATCATCTGAAAATCTACAAACAACAAGTGCTGGAAAGGGTGTGGAGAAAAGGAAGCCTCTTCCACTATTGTTGGGAATATAAATTGATACAGTCACTATGGAGAACAATATGGAGTTTCTTAAGAAACTAATAATAGAATTACCATATGATACAGCAATCCCAGTACTGGACATATACCCAGACAAAACCATAAATCAAAAAGAGACATTCACCGCAATGTTCATTGCATCACTATTTACAATATCGAGGTAATGGAAGCAACCTAAATGTCCACAGACAGACGAATGCTTAAAGATGTGGTATATATATAAAATGGAATATTACTAAGCCATGAAAGGAATGAAATTGGGTCATTTGTAGAGACGTCGATGGATCTAGAGACTGTCATACAGAGTGAAGTAAGTCAGAAAGAGAAAAACAAATCTTGTATATTCATGCATATATGTGGAACCTAGAAAAACTGTACAGATTAACCGTTTTGCAAGGCATAACTAGAGCAACAGATGTAGACAACAATCGTATGGACAACAAGGGGGGAAAGCTCTTGGGGGGGTGGTGGTGGGAGGAGTTGAGAGATTGGGATTGGCATGTAAACATTTATATGTATAAAATAGATAACCAATAAGAACCTGCTGTATAAAAATATAAAATAAAATTCAAAATTAAAAAGAAATAAAATTTAAAAAATAAAACAGAAAAAACAATTATTCCCTTCACATACAGGTATTTATATGAATAAATTATTTCCATGCTTATATCTGTAAATACAAAAAAGAGGAATAAAATCTACCTTGAACCAAAAACGAAAAAGAGAAAAAAAAAAACAGAACTCACCAGTTACTCAGAGGAAAACCGTATCAGGGCACTTGCTCCAGTTGTAAACAATTCTGAAGTTGGTCAGTGGTGGGGAATCGTCTCCCATTCAGCCAGCAGCCCCCACACAACAAGCGTCCTCATTGCAAAGCTGGGGCACCGTGCCGAGGCATCTGTGAGTAAACGTGAGCTGAGCCCCAGGCCAGTTGCTGCTGAACTGTTCCCACCCTTCCCAGGTAAAACACCTGAATATATACAAGGACTTGAAAGCCTAGAGGAAGGGCCATGGAGCCACACGAGTGACAGCATGCCAGCTGACTTGGTGCCTGCAGGCCAGCCAGGATGGTCCTGGCCCTGGGTGCTCTTCTGGAAGATTTCCATTTCCCTGCCTGAGATACTCATCCTGTCCCTGCCCCCACTGCTTTTTTCCTTCCTCACCTCTGCCCAGGGAGAAATTCCAGCAGCAGGTATGGGTGACACATCCTCTTCTTTAGCAGGTGGCAGCCTGGCAACTGCTGCAGAAAGTCCAGCAGAGCCCCACTCACACTGGGCCACCCACAAAGCCGTGGCCTCTCACTCCCTCCCCCCAGCCCAGCCCCGAGACTGCTGACAGGGCAGAGAAAATGGCGTCAGACACAGCTGCAGGGGCTCTTGCTGCCTGGAGTGGTATTTATATTGATCTCAACCCAGGCACACCTGGGGAGGGCTGGCCGGCACGGTAAGGCTGCCCAGGTCAGCCAATCATCACCCCTCAGGGGCTCACAGTTGCAGAAAATGGAACTTGCTGAACCGGCCAGGTCCAAGGAACAGGTGTGGGTTCCTGAGAGTCAGGATAAACAAGGGGCTGCAGCTTTGACTTGTTTTCTAATCATTTTATCTGGCCCATGAGTGGGAGACAACTTCAAGAAAACCCTCTCCTAATGAGAGGAACCCAGGAGTCAGGGAGAGGAGGGGTGGGTGGTGGTTGGAGACAGAGGCCTGGTGCCCCGGGTGCAGTGGAAGTCTCTGGAAGACCAGGTGGAGGGAGGCCACAGAGTGATGCCCAGGGTCACAGACCTGTCGGAGCTGCTGTTTGTTAGTTCAAGTCCTGCTCTGAGGTGCTCTGTGTCAGCTCTGAGCGACAGGTGAGCTGGGGGTGCTCTTCAATGAGGGCTATGTGCACGGTTCCTGTGTGCCCAGACCTGCCACGGTACCTGCAAGGGTAGCTCTGTATCCTGGGAGGGGCCTGACCACGAGAGCCCCGTGGGCTGGGTTGGGGGTGGGGTACCTGCCCAGGAGAGCTCCATATCCTGGGATTGGCCTGACCACGGGAGCCCCATGGGCTGCTGGGGACCTGGTAAAGGATGTCAGGACAGTCAGTGAAGCCACCGAGGATATACCTCCAGTTGCTCCTAATTCCTACACCCTGCTGGTCATTCTACCAACCACCAGGACATGGTATTCTGTATTAGTCTTCAATGATGCCTTCTTTTGTATTCCATTAGTCCCAGAGTCACAAGAAATTTTGGCTTGTGAGTGGCAGGACTCAACATACAACTAAAACAATACTTCCGGGCCGTCTTGCCCCAAGGGTTCAAAAATTCCCACACCATCTTTGGGGAAAGCTTAGCTAAAGACCGAAAAGTTCTACCTCTGGAAAAGGAAACCCTCCTTCAATATGCAGACGACATTCTGATTGCCAGCCCTACTAAGGAGGCCTCTGAACTACCAAGCCAATAAAGGATAGAAGTTGTCCAAGAAAAAGCTCAAATATCACAGACTGCGGTGACCTGCCTGGGCTTCATTCTCACACAAGGTCGGAGAAGCCCATCCCAGGAAAGGGAAGAAACCATTTGCAGCCTTACCCCTTTCTAAAATGAGAAGACAGCTTAGGGGTTCCTGGGGAGGCCAGGGTTTGCTGCTTCTGGATCCCTAACTACAGTCTACTAGCTGGGCCTCTATATGAAACACTGAAAGGAAAAGATGACGATCCTTTTGAACAGAATCCAGAAGTGGCCTTTCAAGAATGGAAAGAGCAGTCAATTCAGACCCTTGCCCTGGAACTCCCTAATTGAGCTAAACCCTTTGACCTTTCCATTCCCGGTGAAAGGTGAATCGCCATTGGAGAATTAGTGCAAAAACTGGGACCACTTGAAATGGAACAACGCAAGAATGCCATCCACGTAGGATAAACTACAGTCACCAAGGGGCTTGGCCCACTGCCACATCTGGCCAAGATACTGGCGGTATCTAAAACCCTGGAAATCAGCAGCCCAAAAGGCCACCTCCCTCCTAAGGGAAAAGGACCCCACGTGGTGATCCTAATCACCAACCATGCCCTGAAGTTGCAGGGTTCGCTCCGTGGGCACACCGACCTCGAGTGAGGAGGCCCTCCAACTCCAACATCCAGAGAGATAACCGGGGGTAGCAGGGCACCATGACGACTCGTGTGAACATCACTTGACCTGGAGTTTCTCTCATAAAACAACAATAGTGTGTCCCGAAGGAGTAGACTACTGCTTGCAGGACTTACTGCACCCACAGGGGAGCCAATAATCTTGGCGGGGGAACCGTATATCACACTGTCACCATAGAAAAGCCTACAGACACCGTGATGATGGTGGCCAATAAGACCGGCTGGACTCCTGTTTACTTCAAAAGGCTGTTGACTCAGTGGCCATCATGGTCCTTGATCACCACTGACCCTGGACTGTCTGGGAGTTGAGCGGGCAGGGCTCTGACACCTGGTGCTGTTTTTACGTTAATTCAGGGGCCTAATTGAAGAAAGAGCAGACTACTGGTCAGAGCATCTAGGCTGGCAGAAACGGTCAGCCTAAGGTGGCCGAACAAATGTGGGGCGGGGTGAAACCGGCCCCCACAGCGTCTCTGCACATCTCTTTCCTGGACCCTTAAAGGTCATTAGAATCTATAACACTTCCAATGCTGGTGCTCAGGCGGACGAGCAGGGAGGCAGGGGTCCTGGGGCCAATCAACGTCACCTGGAGGCTGCTGGGGAGAAGTTCTGACCCTCGTCCCCTGGTATGAGGGCTCCCAACTCAGCACTCAGCAGTTACAGAAGAAGGGTCTGCACCCTCAGCACTCCAAGAATGAGGAACGGGACAAAAGGCAGAGGAGGGGTTTGTCCCCAGCAAAGCCCATGAAAAATCCCTGGGAGATAAATATAGAATCTGGGCAATAAAGTCAAGTCTGACCTTTTTTATCCTTTGTGCTTTGTCTAATTTCACGTGCTCCTAGGGTCCCGCATGCAGAGGTTCCACACCCGGCACTTCAGACCAGATTTCCTAGTGCAGAATGGCTGGGTCGACACCTCAGCTCCTGGGGCCCAGTGCAGACTCCGAGATATAGAGCCTGAGCTGCAGCCAACCCGGCCCTCGAGAGCTCCGCCCCCTCCATCCCACTGACTCTGACAGGAACTCTACACAGCAGCCCAGCCCACAGCCCATGGGGTAGTGCATGCTCTCACCTCTCCATTCTCTGATCAAAATATAAAGTTTCCTTTGCTTGTGAACCAAACTCAGTCTCGATCTGTTGGCCCCAATGACACTGGGCAGGGGGACACTTGTTGGGGTCCACTCTGGAGGATCAGTAACAGAAATTGAGACTATTGTAACTTCAATGAACAGATGTGTGAGCCAAACTGTAGTTAACATAGAACAGTTTATAAGGCTCGGGTAAAATAAGATGTTTCTAACACTTCCATTTGATATTTCCATCACTTTATTATAAGCAAGTTCAGTGAAAAGGTTTGTCTTATTTGTCAGGTCAATATTAGAGAAATGAAGTGATTTCTTTCCAAGGATGTACATCTAATAATCTTGGTTAAAGCTTCAACCTTGTTTTAAATGCTTTTCCATTGAAAATGATACCTCTCTTTCAGCTCCCCCATTTCTGAGAAGTATAAAATCTTATAATTTATTATTACCAAAGGGGAAAGGTGGGAGGAGGGATAAATTAACAGTTTGGAATTAACACATACACACTGCTATGTATAAAATAGATCATCAACAAGGAACTACTGTATAGCACAGGGAACTACACTCAATATTTTGCAATAACCTATAAGGGGAAATAATCGGAAAAAGAATAGATATTTTTATTGACATCATCTATCAATGACAGTTAAAGTGTAACCTAAGGGAAGCCGGTGGTGAGTGCTTCTGACCCTGAAGACTTCAATCATCTAAAGTTTGGACTCTGCCTACTTCCCAAGGCCCTTAATGAACATATGTGTAGCCGTAGCTTAAAAAATTCCCCAGTTTGGGTTTCGGGGAGACACTGATTTTGAAAAAGCCCTGGTGTTCTCCTTACATGAATGGGACTCTTCCTACTGCTAAAACATGTCTGTCACACCCAGAGGATGGTATACCGTCTGATCGGGAAGAATTTGGAAAAGGCATCTCATCTCCTCATCTCCTGGTGCTCGGGTTCACCCCTCCAGCGTCTTTACTAACAGTCTCCCCACTTGGAGATGTCAGCACTGTCAACATCCTGTTGCGTACAGTTTGGAATTTGTCCAGAGGATGAAGCGGAAGGATGAGGAACAATGAGAGACAAGTCCTAGGTGTTCAGACAGGCACATGTCACTCTAATTTCCAATCAGGAAGACGAATTGACCAAAGGCTAGGGTTGCCCATGGAAACAGTATAGGGCTTGAGGAAATCCCACTGCTTTGTGGCCAGTTCCCATAAACACAAGTTGAACAATGGAACTCAGGGGCAGTAAAATTCACAAAACTGCAGAGTTGAAAATATCTATCACTGAAAAATGTCTTGAGGAAAGTCAGAGAAAAGGATTGGTAAGCAAGGGAGAATGGCAGGAAAGGGATTTGAGGAGGTAGAAAGGACTCGCCATTAAGCACAAGAAAAGGGGCTGAACATTGCCAACATTGCAGTTGGCCAAAAAGGCTGTATGCGTTTCTTTCTGTATATATTCAAGAAAAGGGCATACACTTTTTTAGCCAACCAAACAGGTGGGCACTGGAAATCAATACTACAAAAGATATCACTTCGCATCAGTCAGAAGAGCCATCCTCATAAAGTGTAAACACCAGAAATGCAGGACAGGGCAAGGAGAAGAGGGAGCCCTGTGAGGCTTATAGTGGAAATGTATATTGCCAACGGCCATTCTGGAGAAGTGTATTGTGTTTACTAAAGCATCTAAAAAATGAGCTACAGAGCATAGGGCACTTGCACTCATGGGCGTATATCTTGGGAAAAACAAAAATCGAGAGGACACAGGCACCCCAATGTTTACTGCCTCTCTGTTTAAAAGATCCTCGACTAGGATATAACTTAAATGTCTCTGGAGGGAAAAAATGGATAGAGATGTGGTACTTATGTAGAGTGGACTATTACTCAGCCTGGAAATCAATGAAATATGGCCAGTTGTAACAACTCCGGAGGAGTTACGTATGATCATTCTAAGTGACATAATTCAAAAAGAAAAAGACACATATCATAAGATATCACTTAAAGGTGGAATCCAAAATGGCTACACATGAAATAAATTACAAAACAAAAACATAGTCAAATATGTAGAAAACACGCGTAAGGCTGCTAAACGGGAAAGGTGGGGAGGGGTGAGGCATCATCCAGGAGGTTGAAATTAGCAAAGATACCATTCCAAATACCAAACTGATAATCAACAAGGCCTACACGGTAGCTAAAAGAACTGCACTCAGCACACTCAAGTCACCGGAAAAGAATATCTATGACTGGTAAGAAACTGAAAAAGAATTTATTGATGTCTCTCTGTATGTGAATCAAGTGGATGTACAGCAGCAAGAAACAGAGCTTTGAAAATCAGCTGTAACCAATATAGTAATAAATTGAAAAAAATAAACGACAGAGAGACAGAGAAAACCTCTTACAACTTTTCCTCAGGGACGGTGATGCAACATGGATTGAACACATCTAGACCCACAGCAGGATGAGACATAAGGCTGGAAACTGTTCGCGCTAAGAGAAATGTGAGGTTGGGTGAGGAAATGCACACCCTTTAAAGTAATACTACCTGGTACCCATTCAATGGGTCCCAAATCTGCAGGTTCAAGGAATCTTCCTACAGCTAAAACATGCATGGAAAACCCAGAGGACTGTACACCATGTGATCGGGAGATGTGTCTAAAATGCACCTCATTTATCCTCTCCTGGTGCTCCTGTTCATCATTCCAGCCACGTTACTTAGAATCTCCCCACTTAGAGAATCAGCACATTTAAACTTCTGTTTCACACATTTTTCAAATTGTGAGGAGGATGAACGGGAAGAGGGGGAACCAATGAGAGAATAGTTGTAGGGGTTTGGACGGGCACATGTCACTCTAATTTCCCATTAAGAATAAGAATTAAAAAAAGGCTCAGCCCGCCTCGCCGGAGCCAAAATAGGGCCTGAAGCAATCCTGCGGCTTTGAGCCCAGCTCACAAAAGAGCAACTTAAAAAATGGAGCTCAGGGTCACTGCAATTCACAAACCTGCAGAGTTATAAATGAAAACTAACGTCCAAAAATATGTTGAGGTAAGGCAAAGAAGAGGATCTGAATGCAAGACAGAATTGCAAGAAACAGATTTCAAGAGATAGATTGGACTCGTCTTTAAAGCACATGAAAAGCGGCAGAATTTCGACAATGATGCAGTTGGCCCCAAAAGGAGTATGCGTTTTTTCCTGAATATATCCAGGAAAAAATGCATACGCACTTTATGGGCAACCAAGCAAGCAAGCAATGCAAATGTGCACAACAAAGAAGTCTCATTTCCCACCGGTCAAAAGGGCCATCCGAAAAAATTGTAAAAACCAGAAATGCAGGACAGGCCATGGAGAACAGGGAGCCTTTATACGCTGATGGACAGTGTGTGAACTGCCGAGAGCCACTCTGGAGAAGTGTATGGTGGTTCCTAAATCATCTAAAAAACAGAGCTACAGAGCATAGGGCACTTCCAATCATGGAAGTATATCTAGGGAAGTCTAAAAATCAACAAGACACAAGCACACCACAGTTTAGGGCTACTCTGTTTACAAGAACCTCAACTTCAGTACACCTTAAATATCCCAGGAAAGAGAACAATGGATAAAGAAGATGTGGTACTTATGTACAATGGAATATCTCTTCACCATGAAATCAATGTAATAAGGCTAGTAGAAGGATAAAGAGTGGATTTAGGTCCGATAATACTACTTGAAATAAGTCAAACAGAAAAAGAAACATATCATAAGATATCACTTATAGAGGGAGGATAAATATGGCTGCACAAAAAATGAATTACAAAACAGAACAGTGTCTCACATTTAGAAAACACACTTATGTCAGCTTAAGGGGAAAGGAGAGGTGGGGTGATGCATAAAACCAGAGTTTGAAATTAGCACAGATACCATTCAATAAACCAAATAGGTATTAGACAAGATCTACACCTTGCTCAATGAACTGGCCTCAACACACCCTATACACCGCAGAGAAATATATCTGAGTAATAAGAATCTTAAAACCCATGTATTAATATATCTCCATAAGGGAATCAAGTGTGTGCAGAGCGGCACAAACACAGCAGTGAAAATGAGCTAAACGCCATTATAGAAATAAATTTTAAAATCAAAACGCAGAAACAATGAAAGAGAGAAAAATTCTTAAAAAATTCGCTCAGGGGCTGTGATGCAACCTGGAATGACCACATATAAACCCACAGCTGGATAAGACATAAGGCTGGACACTTGGGGCTGAGAGCATTGGTGAGCTTTGGTGAGCAACTGCCGAAAATTTAATGCAATACTTCATGCTACTCATTCCAAGGGTCCCAACACTCCAGGTTGAAGGGAATCTTCCTACAGCTAAACCATGCATGGGAAATCCAGCGGATGGTATACCATATGATCGGGAAAGGTTTCTAAAACGCACCTCATTTTCCTCTTGGGGCTCCGGATCAACATTCCAGCCACTTTACTAACAACATCTCCACATGGAGAGTCAATGCCTTTAAGTTCCGGTATCGCACAGTCTGCAGTTAGTGCGGAGGATGAATGGGAATAGGGTGAACCAGTGAGAAAATAGCTGTAGCGGTTTCAATGGGCACATGTCACTCTAATTTCACATCAGGAAGAAGAATTAACCAAAGGCAGAGCAAGGCGCCAAAGAAGAAGAATAGGGCCTGAAAAAATCCTGTGGATATGAGGAAGATCACAAAAATAAGAGCTGAAAAATGGAGGTAAGGGCCACTGCAATTCACAAACCTGCAGAGTTATAAAGGCCAACTATTTTCCAAAAGTATATTGAGGTAAGGCTATGAAGAGGCACTGACAGCAAGGTAGAATTGCAGGAAACCGATTTCAGGAGATAGACTGGAATTGCATTTAAAGCATAGGAAAATAAGCAGAACGTCCACAACGAAGCAATTGGACAAAAAGGGCGTACGCGTTTTTTCCTGAATATATTCAGGAAATAACGCATACACACTTTTTGGCCAACCAAGCAAGCTTGCAAAGGAAATCTGCACTACAATGAAGTCTCACTGCCCCCCATCAAAAGGGCCATCTGAAAAAAGTGTAAAATCCAGAAAGGCAGGACAGGCCATGGAGAACTGGGAGCCTTGTTATGCAGATGGGCTGGATGTAAATTGCCAAGAGCCACTCTGGAGAAGTGTATGGTGTTTCCTGAAACATCTAAAAAACAAAGCAACAGAGCCTAGGGCACTTCCACTTATGGTCCTATAGCTTAAGGAAATTAAAATCAAAAAGACACAGCCACCCCAAAGTGTGGGACGGCTCTGTTTACAGGAACCTCGTTTACGGTACAAGTTCAATATCACAGAAAGCGAAAAATGGATAAAGAAGTTGTGGTACTAACGTACAATGAAATATCACTCAGCAATGAAATCTATGTCATCAGGCCCATAGCACATAATGAGTGGATTCAGGTATGATGATTCTAAGTAAAATAAGTCACACAGAAAAAGAAACATCATAAGATATCACTAATACACGGAATGTAAACTTGGCTACACAGGAACTGAATTACAAAACAGAATAGGGTCTCAAATGTAGAAAACCAACTTATGCCTGTTAAGGGGAAAGGTGAGTTGGGGTGCTGCATAAAACCAGAGATTGAAATTAGCACAGAAACCTTTCCATAAGCCAAATATGTAATAGACCAGAGCTACTGCTTGCTCAACGAAGTGGACTCAGCACCCCATATTAAACGCCTAAGAATATACCTGACTAGTAAGAATCTTAAAACCTATGGATTTATATGTCTCCGAAAGAGAATCAAGCGTGTGTACAGCGACATAAACGCAGCAGTGTTAGGATTGGTGAGGTTCGGTGAGCAAATGCAGACCCTTTGAAGTCATATTGCATGGTACCCATTCCATGGTTCTCAACTCTCCAGGTTTAAGGGATTCTTCCTTCAGATAAAACATGCATGTGGCACCCAGAGTATGATCCACCGTGTGATCGGGAAACGTGTTCAAATGTGTCTCAGTTTTCGTCCCCTGGTACTCGGGTGCAACATTCCAGACGCTTTACTAACACTCTCCCCTCGGGGAGAGTCAGTGCCTTTAACCTCCTGTTTGGCCCAGTTTGCAATTTCTGCGGAAAATGAACAGGAATAGGGAGAACCAATGAGAGACTAGCTGGAGGTGTCTAGACGGGCAATTTTAACTCTCATTTCCCACCAGGAAGAGGAATTAACCAAAGGCTCAGCGTGCCATGCTGGAACCACACTAGGGCCTGAAGCAATCCTGCGGTGTTGCGGCCAGCTCACTAGAAAGCGAGTTGAAGAAAGGAGCTCCGGGGCCCTGTAATTCACAAACCTGCAGAGTTATAAATGACAGCTATCGTCCAAAAATATATTGAAGTAAGGCTGCCAAGAGGACTTGAAAGCGGGGCAGAATTGCAGGAAACCGATTTCAGGAGGTAGACGGGAATTGCATGTAAAGCATAGGAAAAGAGGCAGAACGTCCACAATGATGCACTTGGCCAAAAAGGGCGTATGCGTTTTTTCCTGAATATATTCAGGAAAAAACGCATACGCCCTTTTTGGCCAACCAAGCAAGCTTGCAAAGGAAATCTGCACTACAATGAAGTCTCACTGCCCCCCGGTCAAAAGGGCCATCTGAAAAAAGTGTAAAATCCAGAAAGGCAGGACAGGCCTTGGAGAACTGGGAGCCTAGTTAGGCTGATGGGCGGGATGTAAATTGCCAACAGCCACTCTGGAGAAGTGTATGGTGTTTCCTGAAACATCCAAAAAACAAAGCAACAGAGTCTAGGGCACTTCCACTTATGGTCCGAAAGCTTAGGGAAATTAAAATCAAAAAGACACAGCCACCCCAAAGTTTGGGACAGCTCTGTTTACAAGAACCTAGTTTACTGTACAAGTTCAATATCGCAGAAAGCGAAAAATGGATAAAGAAGTTGTGGTACTTACGTACAATGCAATATCACTCAGCAATGAAATCTATGTCATCAGGCCAGTAGCAGCATAATGAGTGGATTCAGGTACGACGATTCTAAGTGAAATAAGTCACACAGAAAAAGAAACATCATAAGATATCACTAATACACGGAATGTAAACTTGGCTACACAGGAACTGAATTACAAAACAGAATAGGGTCTCAAATGTAGAAAACCAACTTATGCTTGTTAAGGGGAAAGGTGAGTTGGGGTGCTGCATAAAACCAGAGATTGAAATTAGCACAGAAACCGTTCCATAAGCCAAATATGTAATAGACCAGAACTACTGCTTGCTCAACGAAGTGGACTCAACACCCCATATTAAACGCCTAAGAATATGCCTGACTAGTAAGAATCTTAAAACCTATGGATTTATATGTCTCCGAAAGAGAATCAAGCGTGTGTACAGCGACATAAACGCAGCAGTCTTAGGATTGGTGAGGTTCGGTGAGCAAATGCAGACCCTTTGAAGTCATATTGCATGGTACCCATTCCATGGTTCTCAACTCTCCAGGTTTAAGGGATTCTTCCTTCAGATAAAACATGCATGTGGAACTCAGAGTATGATCCACCGTGTGATCGGGAAACGTGTTCAAATGTGTCTCAGTTTTCGTCCCCTGGTACTCGGGTGCAACATTCCAGACGCTTTACTAACACTCTCCCCACTTGGAGAGTCAGTGCCTTTAAGCTCCTGTTTGGCCCAGTTTGCAATTTCTGCGGAAAATGAACAGGAATAGGGAGAACCAATGAGAGACTAGCTGGAGGTGTCTGGACGGGCAAATTTAACTCTCATTTCCCACCAGGAAGAGGAATTAACCAAAGGCTCAGCGAGCCATGCCGGAACCACACTAGGGCCTGAAGCAATCCTGCGGTGTTGCGGCCAGCTCACAAGAAAGCGAGTTGAAGAAAGGAGCTCAGGGGCACTGTCATTCACAAACCTGCAGAGTTCTAAATGACAGCTATCGTCCAAAAATATATTGAAGTAAGGCTGCCAAGAGGACTTGAAAGCGGGGCAGAATTGCAGGAAACCGATTTCAGGAGGTAGACGGGAATTGCATGTAAAGCATAGGAAAAGAGGCAGAACGTCCACAATGATGCACTTGGCCAAAAAGGGCGTATGCGTTTTTTCCTGAATATATTAAGGAAAAAATGCATACGCCCTTTTTGGCCAACCAAGCAAGCTTGCAAAGGAAATCTGCACTACAATGAAGTCTCACTGCCCCCCGGTCAAAAGGGCCATCTGAAAAAAGTGTAAAATCCAGAAAGGCAGGACAGGCCATGGAGAACTGGGAGCCTAGTTAGGCTGATGGGCGGGATGTAAATTGCCAACAGCCACTCTGGAGAAGTGTATGGTGTTTCCTGAAACATCTGAAAAACAAAGCAACAGAGCCTAGGGCACTTCCACTTATGGTCCTATAGCTTAGGGAAATTAAAATCTAAAAGACACAGCCACCCCAAAGTTTGGGACGGCTCTGTTTACAAGAACCTCGTTTACGGTACAAGTTCAATATCGCAGAAAGCGAAAAATGGATAAAGAAGTTGTGGTACTAACTTACAATGAAATATCACTCAGCAATGAAATCTATGTCATCAGGCCAGTAGCAGCATAATGAGTGGATTCAGGTACGATGATTCTAAGTGAAATAAGTCACACAGAAAAAGAAACATCATAAGATATCACTAATACACGGAATGTAAACTTGGCTACACAGGAACTGAAGTACAAAACAGAATAGGGTCTCAAATGTAGAAAACCAACTTATGCTTGCTTAAGGGGAAAGGTGAGTTGAGGTGCTACATAAAACCAGAGATTGAAATTAGCACAGAAACCTTTCCATAAGCCAAATATGTAATAGACCAGAGCTACTGCTTGCTCAACGAAGTGGACTCAACACCCCATATTAAACGCCTAAGAATATACCTGACTAGTAAGAATCTTAAAACCTATGGATTTATATGTCTCCGAAAGAGAATCAAGCATGTGTACAGTGGCATAAACGCAGCAGTCTTAGGATTGGTGAGGTTCGGTGAGCAAATGCAGACCCTTTGAAGTCATATTGCATGGTACCCATTCCACGCTTCTCAACTCACCAGGTTTAAGGGATTCTTCCTTCAGCTAAAACATGCATGTGGAACCCAGAGTATGATCCACCGTGTGATCGGGAAACGTGTTCAAATGTGTCTCAGTTTTCGTCCCCTGGTACTCGGGTGCAACATTCCAGACGCTTTACTAACACTCTCCCCACTTGGAGAGTCAGTGCCTTTAACCTCCTGTTTGGCCCAGTTTGCAATTTCTGCGGAAAATGAACAGGAATAGGGAGAACCAATGAGAGACTAGCTGGAGGTGTCTGGACGGACAAATTTAACTCTCATTTCCCACGAGGAAGAGGAATTAACGAAAGGCTCAGCGAGCCATGCCGGAACCACACTAGGGCCTGAAGCAATCCTGCGGTGTTGCGGCCAGCTCACAAGAAAGTGAGTTGAAGAAAGGAGCTCAGGGGCACTGTCATTCACAAACCTGCAGAGTTATAAATGACAGCTATCGTCCAAAAATATATTGAAGTAAGGCTGCCAAGAGGACTTCAAAGCGGGGCAGAATTGCAGGAAACCGATTTCAGGAGGTAGACTGGAATTGCATGTAAAGCATAGGAAAAGAGGCAGAACGTCCACAATGATGCACTTGGCCAAAAAGGGCGTATGCGTTTTTTCCTGAATATATTCAGGAAAAAATGCATACGCCCTTTTTGGCTTACCAAGCAAGCTTGCAAAGGAAATCTGCACTACAATGAAGTCTCACTGCCCCCCGGTCAAAATGGCCATCTGAAAAAAGTGTAAAATCCAGAAAGGCAGGACAGGCCATGGAGAAGTGGGAGCCTAGTTAGGCTGATGGGTGGGATGTAAATTGCCAACAGCCACTCTGGAGAAGTGTATGGTGTTTCCTGAAACATCTAAAAAACAAAGCAACAGAGCCTAGGGCACTTCCACTTATGGTCCTATAGCTTAGGGAAATTAAAATCAAAAAGACACAGCCACCCCAATGTTTGGGACGGCTCTGTTTACATGAACCTCGTTTACGGTACAAGTTCAATATCGCAGAAAGCGAAAAATGGATAAAGAAGTTGTGGTACTAACGTACAATGAAATATCACTCAGCAATGAAATCTATGTCATCAGGCCCGTAGCAGCATAATGAGTGGATTCAGGTACGATGATTCTAAGTGAAATAAGTCACACAGAAAAAGAAACATCATAAGTTATCACTAATACACGGAATGTAAACTTGGCTACACAGGAACTGAATTACAAAACAGAATAGGGTCTCAAATGTAGAAAACCAACTTATGCTTGTTAAGGGGAAAGGTGAGTTGGGGTGCTGCATAAAACCAGAGATTGAAATTAGCACAGAAACCTTTCCATAAGCCAAATATGTAATAGACCAGAACTACTGCTTGCTCAACGAAGTGGACTCAACACCCCATATTAAACGCCTAAGAATATGCCTGACTAGTAAGAATCTTAAAACCTATGGATTTATATGTCTCCGAAAGAGAATCAAGCGTGTGTACAGCGACATAAACGCAGCAGTCTTAGGATTGGTGAGGTTCGGTGAGCAAATGCAGACCCTTTGAAGTCATATTGCATGGTACCCATTCCATGGTTCTCAACTCTCCAGGTTTAAGGGATTCTTCCTTCAGCTAAAACATGCATGTGGAACCCAGAGTATGATCCACCGTGTGATCGGGAAACGTGTTCAAATGTGTCTCAGTTTTCGTCCCCTGGTACTCGGGTGCAACATTCCAGACGCTTTACTAACACTCTCCCCACTTGGAGAGTCAGTGCCTTTAATCTCCTGTTTGGCCCAGTTTGCAATTTCTGCGGAAAATGAACAGGAATAGGGAGAACCAATGAGAGACTAGCTGGAGGTGTCTGGACGGGCAAATTTAACTCTCATTTCCCACCAGGAAGAGGAATTAACCAAAGGCTCAGCGAGCCATGCCGGAACCACACTAGGGCCTGAAGCAATCCTGCGGTGTTGCGGCCAGCTCACAAGAAAGCGAGTTGAAGAAAGGAGCTCAGGGGCACTGTCATTCACAAACCTGCAGAGTTATAAATGACAGCTATCGTCCAAAAATATATTGAAGTAAGGCTGCCAAGAGGACTTGAAAGCGGGGCAGAATTGCAGGAAACCGATTTCAGGAGGTAGACGGGAATTGCATGTAAAGCATAGGAAAAGAGGCAGAACGTCCACAATGATGCACTTGGCCAAAAAGGGCGTATGCGTTTTTTCCTGAATATATTAAGGAAAAAATGCATACGCCCTTTTTGGCCAACCAAGCAAGCTTGCAAAGGAAATCTGCACTACAATGAAGTCTCACTGCCCCCCGGTCAAAAGGGCCATCTGAAAAAAGTGTAAAATCCAGAAAGGCAGGACAGGCCATGGAGAACTGGGAGCCTAGTTAGGCTGATGGGCGGGATGTAAATTGCCAACAGCCACTCTGGAGAAGTGTATGGTGTTTCCTGAATCATCTGAAAAACAAAGCAACAGAGCCTAGGGCACTTCCACTTATGGTCCTATAGCTTAGGGAAATTAAAATCAAAAAGACACAGCCACCCCAAAGTTTGGGACGGCTCTGTTTACAAGAACCTCGTTTATGGTACAAGTTCAATATCACAGAAAGCGAAAAATGGATAAAGAATTTGTGGTACTAACGTACAATGAAATATCACTCAGCAATGAAATCTATGTCATCAGGCCCATAGCACATAATGAGTGGATTCAGGTATGATGATTCTAAGTAAAATAAGTCACACAGAAAAAGAAACATCATAAGATATCACTACTACACGGAATGTAAACTTGGCTACACAGGAACAGAATTACAAAACAGAAGAGGGTCTCAAATGTAGAAAACCAACTTATGCTTGCTTAAGGGGAAAGGAGAGTTGGGGTGCTGCATATAACCAGAGATTGAAATTAGCACAGATACCTCTCCATAAGCGAAATATGTAATAGAGAAGAGCTACTGCTTGCTCAACGAAGTAGACTCAACACCCCATATTAAACGCCTAAGAATATACCTGACTAGTAAGAATCTTAAAACCTATGGATTTATATGTCTCTGAAGGAGAATCAAGTGTGTGTACAGCGACATAAATGCAGCAGTGATAAGATTGTTGATGTTCGGTGAGCAAATGCAGACCCTTTGAAGTCATATTGCATGGTAACCATTCCATGGGTCTCAACTCTCCAGGTTTAAGGGATTCTTCCTTCAGCTAAAACATGCATGTGGAACCTAGAGTATGATCCACCGTGTGATCGGGAAACGTGTTCAAATGTGTCTCACTTTTCGTCCCCTGGTACTCGGGTGCAACATTCCAGACGCTTAACTAACACTTTCCCCACTTGGAGACTCAGTGCCTTTAACCTCCTGTTTGGCCCAGTTTGCAATTTCTGTGGAAAATGAACAGGAATAGGGAGAACCAATGAGAGACTAGCTGGAGGTGTCTGGACGGGCAAATTTAACTCTCATTTCCCACCAGGAAGAGGAATTAACCAAAGGCTCAGCGTGCCATGCCGGAACCACACTAGGGCCTGAAGCAATCCTGCGCTGTTGCGGCCAGCTCACAAGAAAGCGAGTTGAAGAAAGGAGCTCAGGGGCTCTGTCATTCATAAACCTGCAGAGTTCTAAATGACAGCTATCGTCCAAAAATATATTGAAGTAAGGCTGGCAAGAGGACTTGAAAGCGGGGCAGAATTGCAGGAAACCGATTTCAGGAGGTAGACTGGAATTGCATGTAAAGCATAGGAAAATAGGCAGAACGTCCACAATGATGCACTTGGCCAAAAAGGGCGTATGGGTTTTTTCCTGAATATATTCAGGAAAAAACGCATACGCCCTTTTTGGCCAAGCAAGCAAGCTTGCAAAGGAAACCTGCAGTACAATGAAGTCTCACTGCCCCCCGGTCAAAAGGGCCATCTGAAAAAAGTGGAAAATCCAGAAAGGCAGGACAGGCCATGGAGAACTGGGAGCCTTCTTATGCTGATGGGCGGGATGAAAATTGCCAACAGCCACTCTGGAGAAGTGTATGGTGTTTCCTGAAACATCTAAAAAACAAAGCAACAGAGCCTAGGGCATTTCCACTTATGGTCCTATAGCTTAGGGAAATTAAAATCAAAAAGACACAGCCACCCCAAAGTTTGGGAAGGCTCTGTTTACAAGAACCTCGTTTACGGTACAAGTTCAATATCGCAGAAAGCGAAAAATGGATAAAGAAGTTGTGGTACTAACGTACAATGAAATATCACTCAGCAATGAAATCTATGTCATCAGGCCAGTAGCAGCATAATGAGTGGATTCAGGTACGATGATTCTAAGTGAAATAAGTCACACAGAAAAAGAAACATCATAAGATATCACTAATACACGGAATGTAAACTTGGCTACACAGGAACTGAATTACAAAACAGAATAGGGTCTCAAATGTAGAAAACCAACTTATGCTTGCTTAAGGGGAAAGGTGAGTTGGGGTGCTACATAAAACCAGAGATTGAAATTAGCACAGAAACCTTTCCATAAGCCAAATATGTAATAGACCAGAGCTACTGCTTGCTCAACGAAGTGGACTCAACACCCCATATTAAACGCCTAAGAATATACCTGACTAGTAAGAAACTTAAAACCTATGGATTTATATGTCTCCGAAAGAGAATCAAGCATGTGTACAGTGGCATAAACGCAGCAGGGATAGGATTGGTGAGGTTCGGTGAGCAAATGCAGACCCTTTGAAGTCATATTGCATGGTACCCATTCCACGCTTCTCAACTCACCAGGTTTAAGGGATTCTTCCTTCAGCTAAAACATGCATGTGGAACCCAGAGTATGATCCACCGTGTGATCGGGAAACGTGTTCAAATGTGTCTCAGTTTTCGTCCCCTGGTACTCGGGTGCAACATTCCAGACGCTTTACTAACACTCTCCCCACTTGGAGAGTCAGTGCCTTTAACCTCCTGTTTGGCCCAGTTTGCAATTTCTGCGGAAAATGAACAGGAATAGGGAGAACCAATGAGAGACTAGCTGGAGGTGTCTGGACGGGCAAATTTAACTCTCATTTCCCACGAGGAAGAGGAATTAACGAAAGGCTCAGCGAGCCATGCCGGAACCACACTAGGGCCTGAAGCAATCCTGCGATGTTGCGGCCAGCTCACAAGAAAGTGAGTTGAAGAAAGGAGCTCAGGGGCACTGTCATTCACAAACCTGCAGAGTTCTAAATGACAGCTATCGTCCAAAAATATATTGAAGTAAGGCTGCCAAGAGGACTTCAAAGCGGGGCAGAATTGCAGGAAACCGATTTCAGGAGGTAGACTGGAATTGCATGTAAAGCATAGGAAAAGAGGCAGAACGTCCACAATGATGCACTTGGCCAAAAAGGGCGTATGCGTTTTTTCCTGAATATATTCAGGAAAAAATGCATACGCACTTTTTGGCTTACCAAGCAAGCTTGCAAAGGAAATCTGCACTACAATGAAGTCTCACTGCCCCCCGGTCAAAAGGGCCATCTGAAAAAAGTGTAAAATCCAGAAAGGCAGGACAGGCCATGGAGAAGTGGGAGCCTAGTTAGGCTGATGGGTGGGATGTAAATTGCCAAGAGCCACTCTGGAGAAGTGTATGGTGTTTCCTGAAACATCTAAAAAACAAAGCAACAGAGCCTAGGGCACTTCCACTTATGGTCCTATAGCTTAGGGAAATTAAAATCAAAAAGACACAGCCACCCCAATGTTTGGGACGGCTCTGTTTACATGAACCTCGTTTACGGTACAAGTTCAATATCGCAGAAAGCGAAAAATGGATAAAGAAGTTGTGGTACTAACGTACAATGAAATATCACTCAGCAATGAAATCTATGTCATCAGGCCAGTAGCAGCATAATGAGTGGATTCAGGTACGATGATTCTAAGTGAAATAAGTCACACAGAAAAAGAAACATCATAAGTTATCACTAATACACGGAATGTAAACTTGGCTACACAGGAACTGAATTACAAAACGGAATAGGGTCTCAAATGTAGAAAACCAACTTATGCTTGCTTAAGGGGAAAGGTGATTTGGGGTGCTACATAAAACCAGAGATTGAAATTAGCACAGATACCTTTCCATAAGGCAAATATGTAATAGACCAGAGCTACTGCTTGCTCAACGAAGTGGACTCAACACCCCATATTAAACGCCTAAGAATATACCTGACTAGTAAGAATCTTAAAACCTATGGATTTATATGTCTCCGAAAGAGAATCAAGCGTGTGTACAGCGGCATAAACGCAGCAGTGATAGGATTGGTGAGGTTCGGTGAGCAAATGCAGACCCTTTGAAGTCATATTGCATGGTACCCATTCCATGGTTCTCAACTCTCCAGGTTTAAGGGATTCTTCCTTCAGCTAAAACATGCATGTGGAACCCAGAGTATGATCCACCGTGTGATCGGGAAACGTGTTCAAATGTGTCTCAGTTTTCGTCCCCTGGTACTCGGGTGCAACATTCCAGACGCTTTACTTACACTCTCCCCACTGGGAGAGTCAGTGCCTTTAACCTCCTGTTTGGCCCAGTTGGCAATTTCTGCGGAAAATGAACAGGAATAGGGAGAACCAATGAGAGACTAGCTGGAGGTGTCTGGACGTGCAAATTTAACTCTCATTTCCCACCAGGAAGAGGAATTAACCAAAGGCTCAGCAAGCCATGCCGGAACCACACTAGGGCCTGAAGAAATCCTGCGGTGTTGCGGCCAGCTCACTAGAAAGCGAGTTGAAGAAAGGAGCTCAGGGGCACTGTAATTCACAAACCTTCAGAGTTATAAATGACAGCTATCATTCAAAAATATATTGAAGTAAGGCTGCCAAGAGGACTTGAAAGCGGGGCAGAATTGCAGGACACCGATTTCAGGAGGTAGACTGGAATTGCATGTAAAGCATAGGAAAAGAGGCAGAACGTCCACAATGATGCACTTGGCCAAAAAGAGCGTATGCGTTTTTTCCTGAATATATTCAGGAAAAAACGCATACGCCCTTTTTGGCCAACCAAGCAAGCTTGCAAAGGAAATCTGCACTACAATGAAGTCTCACTGCCCAACGGTCAAAAGGGCTATCTGAAAAAAGTGTAAAATCCAGAAAGGCAGGACAGGCCATGGAGAACTGGGAGCCTAGTTAGGCTGATGGGCGGGATGTAAATTGCCAAGAGCCACTCTGGAGAAATGTATGGTGTTTCCTGAAACATCCAAAAAACAAAGCAACAGAGCCTAGGGCACTTCCACTTATGGTCCTATAGCTTAGGGAAATTAAAATCAAAAAGACACAGCCACCCCAAACTTTGGGACGGCTCTGTTTACAAGAACCTCGTTTACGGTACAAGTTCAATATCACAGAAAGCGAAAAATGGATAAAGTAGTTGTGGTACTAACAAACAATGCAATATCACTCAGCAATGAAATCTATGTCATCAGGCCCATAGCAGCATAATGAGTGGATTCAGGTACGATGATTCTAAGTGAAATAAGTCACACAGAAAAAGAAACATCATAAGATATCACTACTACACGGAATGTAAACTTGGCTACACAGGAACTGAATTACAAAACAGAACAGTGTCTCAAATGTAGAAAACCAAATTATGCTTGTTAAGGGGAAAGGTGAGTTGGGGTGCTACATAAAACCAGAGATTGAAATTAGCACAGATACCTTTCCATAAGCCAAATATGTAATAGACAAGAGCTACTGCTTGCTCAACGAAGTGGACACAACACCCCATATTAAACGCCTAAGAATATACCTGACTAGTAAGAATCTTAAAACCTATGGATTTATATGTCTCCGAAAGAGAATCAAGCGTGTGTACAGCGACATAAACGCAGCAGTGATAAGATTGTTGATGTTCGGTGAGCAAATGCAGACCCTTTGAAGTCATATTGCATGGTAACCATTCCATGGGTCTCAACTCTCCAGGTTTAAGGGATTCTTCCTTCAGCTAAAACATGCATGTGGAACCTAGAGTATGATCCACCGTGTGATCGGGAAACGTGTTCAAATGTGTCTCACTTTTCGTCCCCTGGTACTCGGGTGCAACATTCCAGACGCTTTACTAACACTCTCCCCACTTGGAGAGTCAGTGCCTTTAAGCTCCTGTTTGGCCCAGTTTGCAATTTCTGCGGAAAATGAACAGGAATAGGGAGAACCAATGAGAGACTAGCTGGAGGTTTCTGGACGGGCAAATTTAACTCTCATTTCCCACAAGGAAGAGGAATTAACCAAAGGCTCAGCGAGCCATGCCGGAACCACACTAGGGCCTGAAGAAATCCTGCGGTGTTGCGGCCAGCTCACAAGAAAGCGAGTTGAAGAAAGGAGCTCAGGGGCACTGTCATTCACAAACCTGCAGAGTTATAAATGACAGCTATCGTCCAAAAATATATTGAAGTAAGGCAGCCAAGAGGACTTGAAAGTTGGGCAGAATTGCAGGAAACCGATTTCAGGAGGTAGACTGGAATTGCATGTAAAGCATAGGAAAAGAGGCAGAACGTCCACAATGATGCACTTGGCCAAAAAGGGCGTATGCGTTTTTTCCTGAATATATTCAGGAAAAAACGCATACGCCCTTTTTGGCCAACCAAGCAAGCTTGCAAAGGAAATCTGCACTACAATGAAGTCTCACTGCCCCCCGGTCAAAAGGGACATCTGAAAAAAGTGTAAAATCCAGAAAGGCAGGACAGTCCATGGAGTACTGGGAGCCTAGTTAGGCTGATGGGCGGGATGTAAATTGCCAACAGCCACTCTGGAGAAGTGTATGGTGTTTCCTGAAACATCTAAAAAACAAAGCAACAGAACCTAGGGCATTTCCACTTATGGTCCTATAGCTTAGGGAAATTAAAATCAAAAAGACACAGCCACCCCAAAGTTTGGGACAGCTCTGTTTACAAGAACCTCGTTTACGGTACAAGTTCAATATCGCAGAAAGCGAAAAATGGATAAAGAAGTTGTGGTACTAACGTACAATGAAATATCACTCAGCAATGAAATCTATGTCATCAGGCCAGTAGCAGCATAATGAGTGGATTCAGGTACGATGATTCTAAGTGAAATAAGTCACACAGAAAAAGAAACATCATAAGATATCACTAATACACGGAATGTAAACTTGGCTACACAGGAACTGAATTACAAAACAGAATAGGGTCTCAAATGTAGAAAACCAACTTATGCTTGCTTAAGGGGAAAGGTGAGTTGGGGTGCTACATAAAACCAGAGATTGAAATTAGCACAGATACCTTTCCATAAGCCAAATATGTAATAGACAAGAGCTACTGCTTGCTCAACGAAGTGGACTCAACACCCCATATTAAACGCCTAAGAATATACCTGACTGGTAAGAATCTTAAAACCTATGGATTTATATGTCTCTGAAAGAGAATCAAGCATGTGTACAGTGGCATAAACGCAGCAGGGATAGGATTGGTGAGGTTCGGTGAGCAAATGCAGACCCTTTGAAGTCATATTGCATGGTACCCATTCCACGCTTCTCAACTCACCAGGTTTAAGGGATTCTTCCTTCAGCTAAAACATGCATGTGGAACCCAGAGTATGATCCACCGTGTGATCGGGAAACGTGTTCAAATGTGTCTCAGTTTTCGTCCCCTGGTACTCGGGTGCAACATTCCAGACGCTTTACTAACAGTCTCCCCACTTGGAGAGTCAGTGCCTTTAACCTCCTGTTTGGCCCAGTTTGCAATTTCTGCGGAAAATGAACAGGAATAGGGACAATCAATGAGAGACTAGCTGGAGGTGTCTGGACGGGCAAATTTAACTCTCATTTCCCACCAGGAAGAGGAATTAACCAAAGGCTCAGTGAGCCATGCCGGAACCACACTAGGGCCTGAAGCAATCCTGCGGTGTTGCGGCCAGCTCACAAGAAAGTGAGTTGAAGAAAGGAGCTCAGGGGCACTGTCATTCACAAACCTGCAGAGTTATAAATGACAGCTATCGTCCAAAAATATATTGAAGTAAGGCTGCCAAGAGGACTTGAAAGCGGGGCAGAATTGCAGGAAACCGATTTCAGGAGGTAGACTGGAATTGCATGTAAAGCATAGGAAAAGAGGCAGAACGTCCACAATGATGCACTTGGGCAAAAAGGGCGTATGCATTTTTTCCTGAATATATTCAGGAAAAAACGCATATGCCCTTTTTGGCCAACCAAGCAAGCTTGCAAAGGAAATCTGCACTACAATGAAGTCTCACTGCCCCCCGGTCAAAAGGGCCATCTGAAAAAAGTGTAAAATCCAGAAAGGCAGGACAGGCCATGGAGAACTGGGAGCCTAGTTAGGCTGTTGGGCGGGATGTAAATTGCCAAGAGCCACTCTGGAGAAGTGTATGGTGTTTCCTGAAACATCCAAAAAACAAAGCAACAGAGCCTAGGGCACTTCCACTTATGGTCCTATAGCTTAGGGAAATTAAAATCAAAAAGACACAGCCACCCCAAAGTTTGGGACGGCTCTGTTTACAAGAACCTCGTTTACGGTACAAGTTCAATATCGCAGAAAGCGAAAAATGGATAAAGAAGTTGTGGTACTAATGTACAATGAAATATCACTCAGCAATGAAATCTATGTCATCAGGCCCATAGCAGCATAATGAGTGGATTCAGGTATGATGATTCTAAGTGAAAAAGTCACACAGAAAAAGAAACATCATAAGATATCACTAATACACGGAATGTAAACTTGGCTACACAGGAACTGAATTACAAAACAGAACAGGGTCTCAAATGTAGAAAACCAACTTATGCTTGTTAAGGGGAAATGTGAGTTGGGGTGCTACATAAAACCAGAGATTGAAATTAGCACAGATACCTTTCCATAAGCCAAATATGTAATAGACAAGAGCTACTGCTTGCTCAACGAAGTGGACTCAACACCCCATATTAAACGCCTAAGAATATACCTGACTAGTAAGAATCTTAAAACCTATGGATTTATATGTCTCCGAAAGAGAATCAAGCGTGTGTACAGCGACATAAACGCAGCAGTGTTAGGATTGGTGAGGTTCGGTGCGCAAATGCAGACCCTTTGAAGTCATATTGCATGGTACCCATTCCATGGGTCTCAACTCTCCAGGTTTAAGGGATTCTTCCTTCAGATAAAACATGCATGTGGAACCCAGAGTATGATCCACCGTGTGATCGGGAAACGTGTTCAAATGTGTCTCACTTTTCGTCCCCTGGTACTCGGGTGCAACATTCCAGACGCTTTACTAACACTCTCCCCACTTGGAGAGTCAGTGCCTTTAACCTCCTGTTTGGCCCAGTTTGCAATTTCTGCGGAAAATGAACAGGAATAGGGAGAACCAATGAGAGACTAGCTGGAGGTGTCTAGACGTTCAATTTTAACTCTCATTTCCCACCAGGAAGAGGAATTAACCAAAGGCTCAGCGAGCCATGCCGGAACCACACTAGAGCCTGACGCAATCCTGCAGTGTTGCCGCCACCTCACAAGAAAGCGAGTTGAAGAAAGGAGCTCAGGGGCACTGTCACTCACAAACCTGCAGAGTTATAAATGACAGCTATCGTTCAAAAATATATTGAAGTAAGGCTGCCAA
This sequence comes from Grampus griseus, assembly GCF_964374135.1. Taxonomy (NCBI): domain Eukaryota; kingdom Metazoa; phylum Chordata; class Mammalia; order Artiodactyla; family Delphinidae; genus Grampus; species Grampus griseus. The sequence continues at coordinate 99,392 of NW_028132821.1, read as the reverse complement.
GAGGACTTGAAAGTGGTGCAGAATTGCAGGAAACCGATTTCAGGAGGTAGACGGGAATTGCATGTAAAGCATAGGAAAAGTGGCAGAACGTCCACAATGATGCACTTGGCCAAAAAGGGCGTATGCGTTTTTTCCTGAATATATTCAGGAAAAAATGCATACGCCCTTTTTGGCCTACCAAGCCAGCTTGCAAAGTAAATCTGCACCACAATGAAGTCTCACTGCCCCCCGGTCAAAAGGGCCATCTGAAAAAAGTGTAAAATCCAGAAAGGCAGGACAGGCCATGGAGAAGTAGAAGCCTAGTTAGGCTGATGGCTGGAATGTAAATTGCCAACAGCCACTCTGGAGAAGTGTATGGTGTTTCCTGAACCATCTAAAAAACAAAGCAACAGAGCCTAGGGCACTTCCACTTATGGTCCTATAGCTTAGGGAAATTAAAATCAAAAAGACACAGCCACCCCAAAGTTTGGGATGGCTCTGTTTACAAGAACCTCGTTTACGGTACAAGTTGAATATCGCAGAAAGTGAAAAATTGATAAAGAAGTTGCGGTACTAACGTATAATGAAATATCACTCAGCAATGAAATCTATGTCATCAGGCCCATAGCAGCATAATGAGTGGATTCAGGTACGATGATTCTAAGTGAAATAAGTCACACAGAAAAAGAAACATCATAAGTTATCACTAATACACGGAATGTAAACTTGGCTACAGAGGAACTGAATTACAAAACAGAATAGGGTCTCAAATGTAGAAAACCAACTTATGCTTGCTTAAGGGGAAAGGTGAGTTGGGGTGCTACATAAAACCAGAGATTGAAATTAGCACAGATACCTTTCCATAAGGCAAATATGTAATAGACCAGAGCTACTGCTTGCTCAACGAAGTGGACTCAACACCCCATATTAAACGCCTAAGAATATACCTGACTAGTAAAATCTTAAAACTTATGGATTTATATGTCTCCGAAAGAGAATCAAACGTGTGTACAGTGGCATAAACGCAACAGTGATAGGATTGGTGAGGTTCGGTGAGCAAATGCAGACCCTTTGAAGTCATATTGCATGGTACCCATTCCATGGGTCTCAACTCTCCAGGTTTAAGGGATTCTTCCTTCAGCTAAAACATGCATGTGGAACCCAGAGTATGATCCACCGTGTGATCGGGAAACATGTTCAAATGTGTCTCACTTTTCGTCCCCTGGTACTCGGGTGCAACATTCCAGACGCTTTACTAACATTCTCCCCACTGGGAGAGTCAGTGCCTTTAACCTCCTGCTTGGCCCAGTTTGCAATTTCTGCGGAAAATGAACAGGAATAGGGAGAACCAATGAGAGACTAGCTGGAGGTGTCTGGACGGGCAAATTTAACTCTCATTTCCCACCAGGAAGAGGAATTAACCAAAGGCTCAGCGAGCCATGCCGGAACCACTCTAGGGCCTGAAGAAATCCTGCGGTGTTGCGGCCAGCTCACAAGACAGCGAGTTGAAGAAAGGAGCTCAGGGGCACTGTAATTCACAAACCTTCAGAGTTATAAATGACAGCTATCGTTCAAAAATATATTGAAGTAAGGCTGCCAAGAGGACTTGAAAGCGGGGCAGAATTGAAGGAAACCGATTTCAGGAGGTAGAGTGGAATTGCATGTAAAGCATAGGAAAAGAGGCAGAACGTCCACAATGATGCACTTGGCCAAAAAGGGCGTATGCGTTTTTTCCTGAATATATTCAGGAAAAAATGCATACGCACTTTTTGGCTTACCAAGCAAGCTTGCAAAGGAAATCTGCACTACAATGAAGTCTCACTGCCCCCCGGTCAAAAGGGCCATCTAAAAAAAGTGTAAAATCCAGAAAGGCAGGACAGGCCATGGAGAACTGGGAGCCTAGTTAGGCTGATGGGCGGGATGTAAATTGCCAACAGCCACTCTGGAGAAGTGTATGGTGTTTCCTGAAACATCCAAAAAACAAAGCAACAGAGCCTAGGGCACTACCACTTATGGTCTTATAGCTTAGGGAAATTAAAATAAAAAAGACACAGCCACCCCAAAGTTTGGGACGGCGCTGTTTACAAGAACCTCGTTTACGGTACAAGTTCAATATCGCAGAAAGCGAAGAATGGATAAAGAAGTTGTGGTACTAACGTAGAATGAAATATCACTCAGCAATGAAATCTATGTCATCAGGCCCATAGCAGCATAATGAGTGGATTCAGGTATGATGATTCTAAGTGAAATAAGTCACACAGAAAAAGAAACATCATAAGATATCACTAATACACGGAATGTAAACTTGGCTACAGAGGAACTGAATTACAAAACAGAATAGGGTCTCAAATGTAGAAAACCAACATATGCTTGCTTAAGGGGAAAGGTGAGTTGGGGTGCTGCATAAAACCAGAGATCGAAATTAGCACAGATACCTTTCCATAAGCCAAATATGTAATAGACCAGAGCTACTGCTTGCTCAACGAAGTGGACTCAACACCCCATATTAAACGCCTAAGAATATACCTGACTAGTAAGAATCTTAAAACCTATGGATTTATATGTCTCCGAAAGAGAATCAAGCGTGTGTACAGTGACATAAACGCAGCAGTGTTAGGATTGGTGAGGTTCGGTGGGCAAATGCAGACCCTTTGAAGTCATATTGCATGGTACCCATTCCATGGTTCTCAACTCTCCAGGTTTAAGGGATTCTTCCTTCAGCTAAAACATGCATGTGGAACCCAGAGTATGATCCACCGTGTGATTGGGAAACGTGTTCAAATGTGTCTCAGTTTTCGTCCCCTGGTACTCGGGTGCAACATTCCAGACGCTTTACTAACACTCTCCCCACTTGGAGAGTCAGTGCCTTTAACCTCCTGTTTGGCCCAGTTTGCAATTTCTGCGGAAAATGAACAGGAATAGGGAGAACCAATGAGAGACTAGCTGGAGGTGTCTGGACTGGCAAATTTAACTCTCATTTCCCACCAGGAAGAGGAATTAACCAAAGGCTCAGCGAGCCATGCCGGAACCACACTAGGGCCTAAAGCAATCCTGCGGTGTTGTGGCCACCTCACAAGAAAGCGAGTTGAAGAAAGGAGCTCAGGGGCACTGTAATTCGCAAACCTGCAGAGTTATAAATGACAGCTATCGTCCAAAAATATATTGAAGTAAGGCTGCCAAGAGGACTTGAAAGCGGGGCAGAATTTCAGGAAACCGATTTCAGGAGGTAGACTAGAACTGCATGTAAAGCATAGGAAAAGAGGCAGAACGTCCACAATGATGCACTTGGCCAAAAAGGGCGTATGCGTTTTTTCCTAATTATATTCAGGAAAAAACGCATACGCCCTTTTTGGCCAACCAAGCAAGCTTGCAAAGGAAATCTGCACTACAATGAAGTCTCACTGCCCCCCGGTCAAAAGGGCCATCTGAAAAAAGTGTAAAATCCAGAAAGGCAGGACAGGCCATGGAGAACTGGGAGCCTAGTTAGGCTGATGGGCGGGATGTAAATTGCCAAGAGCCACTCTGGAGAAGTGTATGGTGTTTCCTGAAACATCTAAAAAACAAAGCAACAGAGCCTAGGGCACTTCCACTTATGGTCCTATAGATTAGGGAAATTAATATCAAAAAGACACAGCCTCCCCAAAGTTTGGGACAGCTCTGTTTACAAGAACCTCGTTTACGGTACAAGTTCAATATCGCAGAAAGCGAAAAATGGATAAAGTAGTTGTGGTACTAACGAACAATGCAATATCACTCAGCAATGATATCTATGTCATCAGGCCAGTAACAGCATAATGAGTGGATTCAGGTACGATGATTCTAAGTGAAATAAGTCACACAGAAAAAGAAACATCATAAGATATCACTAATACACGGAATGTAAACTTGGCTACACAGGAACTGAAATACAAAACAGAATAGGGTCTCAAATGTAGAAAACCAACTTATGCTTTCTTAAGGGGAAAGGTGAGTTGGGGTGCTGCATAAAACCAGAGATAGAAATTAGCACAGATACCTTTCCATAAGCCAAATATGTAATAGACCAGAGCTACTGCTTGCTCAATGAAGTGGACTCAACACCCCATATTAAACGCCTAAGAATATACCTGACTAGTAAGAATCTTAAAACCTATGGATTTATATGTCTCCGAAAGAGAATCAAGCGTGTGTACAGCGGCATAAACGCAGCAGTGATAGGATTGGTGAGGTTCGGTGAGCAAATGCAGACCCTTTGAAGTCATATTGCATGGTACCCATTCCATGGTTCTCAACTCTCCAGGTTTAAGGGATTCTTCCTTCAGCTAAAACATGCATGTGGAACCCAGAGTATGATCCACCGTGTGATCGGGAAACGTGTTCAAATGTGTCTCAGATTTCGTCCCCTGGTACTCGGGTGCAACATTCCAGACGCTTTACTAACACTCTCCCCACTTGGAGAGTCAGTGCCTTTAACTTCCTGTTTGGCCCAGTTTGCAATTTCTGTGGAAAATGAACAGGAATAGGGAGAACCAATGAGAGACTAGCTGGAGGTGTCTGGACGGGCAAATTTAACTCTCATTTCCCACCAGGAAGAGGAATTAACCAAAGGCTCAGCGAGCCATGCCGGAACCACACTAGGGCCTGAAGCAATCCTGCGGTGTTGCGGCCAGCTCTCAAGAAAGCGAGTTGAAGAAAGGAGCTCAGGGGCACTGTCATTCGCAAACCTGCAGAGTTATAAATGACAGCTATCGTTCAAAAATATATTGAAGTAAGGCTGCCAAGAGGACTTGAAAGCGGGGCAGAATTGCAGGAAACCGATTTCAGGAGGTAGACTAGAACTGCATGTAAAGCATAGGAAAAGAGGCAGAACGTCCACAATGATGCACTTGGCCAAAAAGGGCGTATGCGTTTTTTCCTGAATATATTCAGGAAAAAATGCATACGCCCTTTTTGGCTTACCAAGCAAGCTTGCAAAGTAAATCTGCACCACAATGAAGTCTCACTGCCCCCCGGTCAAAAGGGCCATCTGAAAAAAGTGTAAAATCCAGAAAGGCAGGACAGGCCTTGGAGAACTGGGAGGCTACTTAGGCTGATGGGCGGGATGTAAATTGCCAACAGCCACTCTGGAGAAGTGTATGGTGTTTCCTGAAACATCCAAAAAACAAAGCAACAGAGCCTAGGGCACTTCCACTTATGGTCCGAAAGCTTAGGGAAATTAAAATCAAAAAGACACAGCCACCCCAAAGTTTGGGACGGCTCTGTTTACAAGAATCTCTTTTACGGTACAAGTTCAATATCGCAGAAAGCGAAAAATGGATAAAGTAGTTGTGGTACTAATGAACAATGCAATATCACTCAGCAATGATATCTATGTCATCAGGCCAGTAACAGCATAATGAGTGGATTCAGGTACGATGATTCTAAGTGAAATAAGTCACACAGAAAAAGAAACATCATAAGATATCACTAATACACGGAATGTAAACTTGGCTACACAGGAACTGAAATACAAAACAGAATAGGGTCTCAAATGTAGAAAACCAACTTATGCTTTCTTAAGGGGAAAGGTGAGTTGGGGTGCTGCATAAAACCAGAGATCGAAATTAGCACAGATACCTTTCCATAAGCCAAATATGTAATAGACCAGAGCTACTGCTTGCTCAATGAAGTGGACTCAACACCCCATATTAAACGCCTAAGAATACACCTGACTAGTAAGAATCTTAAAACCTATGGATTTTTATGTCTCCGAAAGAGAATCAAGCGTGTGTACAGCGGCATAAACGCAGCAGTGATAGGATTGGTGAGGTTCGGTGAGCAAATGCAGACCCTTTGAAGTCATATTGCATGGTACCCATTCCATGGTTCTCAACTCTCCAGGTTTAAGGGATTCTTCCTTCAGCTAAAACATGCATGTGGAACCCAGAGTATGATCCACCGTGTGATCGGGAAACGTGTTCAAATGTGTCTCAGATTTCGTCCCCTGGTACTCGGGTGCAACATTCCAGACGCTTTACTAACACTCTCCCCACTTGGAGAGTCAGTGCCTTTAACTTCCTGTTTGGCCCAGTTTGCAATTTCTGCGGAAAATGAACAGGAATAGGGAGAACCAATGAGAGACTAGCTGGAGGTGTCTGGACGGGCAAATTTAACTCTCATTTCCCACCAGGAAGAGGAATTAACCAAAGGCTCAGCGAGCCATGCCGGAACCACACTAGGGCCTGAAGCAATCCTGCGGTGTTGCGGCCAGCTCACAAGAAAGCGAGTTGAAGAAAGGAGCTCAGGGGCACTGTCATTCGCAAACCTGCAGAGTTATAAATGACAGCTATCGTTCAAAAATATATTGAAGTACGGCTGCCAAGAGGACTTGAAAGCGGGGCAGAATTGCAGGAAACCGATTTCAGGAGGTAGACTAGAACTGCATGTAAAGCATAGGAAAAGAGGCAGAACGTCCACAATGATGCACTTGGCCAAAAAGGGCGTATGCGTTTTTTCCTGAATATATTCAGGAAAAAACGCATACGCCCTTTTTGGCCAACCAAGCAAGCTTGCAAAGGAAATCTGCACTACAATGAAGTCTCACTGCCCCCCGGTCAAAAGGGCCATCTGAAAAAAGTGTAAAATCCAGAAAGGCAGGACAGGCCTTGGAGAACTGGGAGCCTAGTTAGGCTGATGGGCGGGATGTAAATTGCCAAGAGCCACTCTGGAGAAGTGTATGGTGTTTCCTGAAACATCTAAAAAACAAAGCAACAGAGCCTAGGGCACTTCCACTTATGGTCCTATAGCTTAGGGAAATTAAAATAAAAAAGACACAGCCACCCCAAAGTTTGGGACGGCTCTGTTTACAAGAACCTCGTTTACGGTACAAGTTCAATATCGCAGAAAGCGAAGAATGGATAAAGAAGTTGTGGTACTAACGTAGAATGAAATATCACTCAGCAATGAAATCTATGTCATCAGGCCCATAGCAGCATAATGAGTGGATTCAGGTATGATGATTCTAAGTGAAATAAGTCACACAGAAAAAGAAACATCATAAGATATCACTAATACACGGAATGTAAACTTGGCTACACAGGAACTGAATTACAAAACAGAACAGGGTCTCAAATGTAGAAAACCAACTTATGCTTGTTAAGGGGAAAGGTGAGTTGGGGTGCTACATAAAACCAGAGATTGAAATTAGCTCAGATACCTTTCCATAAGCCAAATATGTAATAGACCAGAGCTACTGCTTGCTCAACGAAGTGGACTCAACACCCCATATTAAACGCCTAAGAATATACCTGACTAGTAAGAATCTTAAAACCTATGGATTTATATGTCTCCGAAAGAGAATCAAGCGTGTGTACAGCGACATAAACGCAGCAGTGTTAGGATTGGTGAGGTTCGGTGCGCAAATGCAGACCCTTTGAAGTCATATTGCATGGTACCCATTCCATGGGTCTCAACTCTCCAGGTTTAAGGGATTCTTCCTTCAGATAAAACATGCATGTGGAACCCAGAGTATGATCCACCGTGTGATCGGGAAACGTGTTCAAATGTGTCTCACTTTTCGTCCCCTGGTACTCGGGTGCAACATTCCAGACGCTTTACTAACACTCTCCCCACTTGGAGAGTCAGTGCCTTTAACCTCCTGTTTGGCCCAGTTTGCAATTTCTGCGGAAAATGAACAGGAATAGGGAGAACCAATGAGAGACTAGCTGGAGGTGTCTAGACGTTCAATTTTAACTCTCATTTCCCACCAGGAAGAGGAATTAACCAAAGGCTCAGCGAGCCATGCCGGAACCACACTAGAGCCTGACGCAATCCTGCAGTGTTGCCGCCACCTCACAAGAAAGCGAGTTGAAGAAAGGAGCTCAGGGGCACTGTCACTCACAAACCTGCAGAGTTATAAATGACAGCTATCGTCCAAAAATATATTGAAGTAAGGCTGCCAAGAGGACTTGAAAGCGGGGCAGAATTGCAGGAAACCGATTTCAGGAGGTAGACGGGAATTGCATGTAAAGCATAGGAAAAGTGGCAGAACGTCCACAATGATGCACTTGGCCAAAAAGGGCGTATGCGTTTTTTCCTGAATATATTCAGGAAAAAACGCATACGCCCTTTTTGGCCTACCAAGCAAGCTTGCAAAGGAAATCTGCACTACAAAGAAGTCTCACTGCCCCCCGGTCAAAAGGGCCATCTGAAAAAAGTGTAAAATCCAGAAAGGCAGGACAGGCCATGGAGAAGTAGAAGCATAGTTAGGCTGATGGCTGGAATGTAAATTGCCAACAGCCACTCTGGAGAAGTGTATGGTGTTTCCTGAACCATCTAAAAAACAAAGCAACAGAGCCTAGGGCACTTCCACTTATGGTCCTATAGCTTAGGGAAATTAAAATCAAAAAGACACAGCCACCCCAAAGTTTGGGATGGCTCTGTTTACAAGAACCTCGTTTACGGTACAAGTTGAATATCGCAGAAAGCGAAAAATGGATAAAGAAGTTGCGGTACTAACGTACAATGAAATATCACTCAGCAATGAAATCTATGTCATCAGGCCCATAGCAGCATAATGAGTGGATTCAGGTACGATGATTCTAAGTGAAATAAGTCACACAGAAAAAGAAACATCATAAGTTATCACTAATACACGGAATGTAAACTTGGCTACAGAGGAACTGAATTACAAAACAGAATAGGGTCTCAAATGTAGAAAACCAACTTATGCTTGCTTAAGGGGAAAGGTGAGTTGGGGTGCTACATAAAACCAGAGATTGAAATTAGCACAGATACCTTTCCATAAGCCAAATATGTAATAGACCAGAGCTACTGCTTGCTCAACGAAGTGGACTCAACACCCCATATTAAACGCCTAAGAATATACCTGACTAGTAAGAATCTTAAAACCTATGGATTTATATGTCTCCGAAAGAGAATCAAACGTGTGTACAGCGGCATAAACGCAACAGTGATAGGATTGGTGAGGTTCGGTGAGCAAATGCAGACCCTTTGAAGTCATATTGCATGGTACCCATTCCATGGGTCTCAACTCTCCAGGTTTAAGGGATTCTTCCTTCAGCTAAAACATGCATGTGGAACCCAGAGTATGATCCACCGTGTGATCGGGAAACATGTTCAAATGTGTCTCAGTTTTCGTCCCCTGGTACTCGGGTGCAACATTCCAGACGCTTTACTAACATTCTCCCCACTGGGAGAGTCAGTGCCTTTAACCTCCTGCTTGGCCCAGTTTGCAATTTCTGCGGAAAATGAACAGGAATAGGGAGAACCAATGAGAGACTAGCTCGAGGTGTCTGGACGGGCAAATTTAACTCTCATTTCCCACCAGGAAGAGGAATTAACCAAAGGCTCAGCGAGCCATGCCGGAACCACTCTAGGGCCTGAAGAAATCCTGCGGTGTTGCGGCCAGCTCACAAGACAGCGAGTTGAATAAAGGAGCTCAGGGGCACTGTAATTCACAAACCTGCAGAGTTATAAATGACAGCTATCGTCCAAAAATATATTGAAGTAAGGCTGCCAAGAGGACTTGAAAGCGGGGCAGAATTTCAGGAAACCGATTTCAGGAGGTAGACTAGAACTGCATGTAAAGCATAGGAAAAGAGGCAGAACGTCCACAATGATGCACTTGGCCAAAAAGGGCGTATGCGTTTTTTCCTGAATATATTCAGGAAAAAATGCATACGCCCTTTTTGGCCAACCAAGCAAGCTTGCAAAGGAAATCTGCACTACAATGAAGTCTCACTGCCCCCCGGTCAAAAGGGCCATCTGAAAAAAGTGTAAAATCCAGAAAGGCAGGACAGGCCTTGGAGAACTGGGAGGCTACTTAGGCTGATGGGCGGGATGTAAATTGCCAAGAGCCACTCTGGAGAAGTGTATGGTGTTTCCTGAAACATCTAAAAAACAAAGCAACAGAGCCTAGGGCACTTCCACTTATGGTCCTATAGATTAGGGAAATTAATATCAAAAAGACACAGCCTCCCCAAAGTTTGGGACAGCTCTGTTTACAAGAACCTCGTTTACGGTACAAGTTCAATATCGCAGAAAGCGAAAAATTGATAAAGAAGTTGTGGTACTTACGTACAATGCAATATCACTCAGCAATGAAATCTATGTCATCAGGCCGGTAGCAGCATAATGAGTGGATTCAGGTACGATGATTCTAAGTGAAATAAGTCACACAGAAAAAGAAACATCATAAGATATCACTACTACATGGAATGTAAACTTGGCTACACAGGAACTGAATTACAAAACAGAACAGGGTCTCAAATGTAGAAAACCAAATTATGCTTGTTAAGGGGAAAGGTGAGTTGGGGTGCTACATAAAACCAGAGATTGAAAGTAGCACAGATACCTTTCCATAAGCCAAATATGTAATAGACAAGAGCTACTGCTTGCTCAACGAAGTGGACTCAACACCCCATATTAAACGCCTAAGAATATACCTGACTAGTAAGAATCTTAAAACCTATGGATTTATATGTCTCCGAAAGAGAATCAAGCGTGTGTACAGCGACATAAACGCAGCAGTGTTAGGATTGGTGAGGTTCGGTGAGCAAATGCAGACCCTTTGAAGTCATATTGCATGGTACCCATTCCATGGGTCTCAACTCTCCAGGTTTAAGGGATTCTTCCTTCAGATAAAACATGCATGTGGGACCCAGAGTATAATCCACCGTGTGATCGGGAAACGTGTTCAAATGTGTCTCACTTTTCGTCCCCTGGTACTCGGGTGCAACATTCCAGACGCTTTACTAACACTCTCCCCACTTGGAGAGTCAGTGCCTTTAACCTCCTGTTTGGCCCAGTTTGCAATTTCTGCGGAAAATGAACAGGAATAGGGAGAACCAATGAGAGACTAGCTCGAGGTGTCTAGACGGGCAATTTTAACTCTCATTTCCCACCAGGAAGAGGAATTAACCAAAGGCTCAGCGTGCCATGCTGGAACCACACTAGGGCCTGAAGCAATCCTGTGGTGTTGCGGCCAGCTCACTAGAAAGCGAGTTGAAGAAAGGAGCTCAGGGGCACTGTCATTCACAAACCTGCAGAGTTATAAATGACAGCTATCGTCCAAAAATATATTGAAGTAAGGCTGCCAAGAGGACTTGAAAGCGGGGCAGAATTGCAGGAAACCGATTTCAGGAGGTAGACTGGAATTGCATGTAAAGCATAGGAAAAGAGGCAGAACGTCCACAATGATGCACTTGGCCAAAAAGGGCGTATGCGTTTTTTCCTGAATATATTAAGGAAAAAACGCATACGCCCTTTTTGGCCAACCAAGCAAGCTTGCAAAGGAAATCTGCACTACAATGAAGTCTCACTGCCCCCCAGTCAAAAGGGCCATCTGAAAACAGTGTAAAATCCAGAAAGGCAGGACAGGCCATGGAGAACTGGGAGCCTAGTTAGGCTGATGGGCGGGATGTAAATTGCCAAGAGCCACTCTGGAGAAGTGTATGGTGTTTCCTGAAACATCCAAAAAACAAAGCAACAGAGCCTAGGGCACTTCCACTTATGGTCCTATAGCTTAGGGAAATTAAAATCAAAAAGACACAGCCACCCCAAAGTTTGGGACGGCTCTGTTTACAAGAACCTCGTTTACGGTACAAGTTCAATATCACAGAAAGCGAAAAATGGATAAAGTAGTTGTGGTACTAACGAACAATGCAATATCACTCAGCAATGAAATCTATATCATCAGGCCCATAGCAGCATAATGAGTGGATTCAGGTACGATGATTCTAAGTGAAATAAGTCACACAGAAAAAGAAACATCATAAGATATCACTACTACACGGAATGTAAACTTGGCTACACAGGAACTGAATTACAAAACAGAACAGGGTCTCAAATGTAGAAAACCAACTTATGCTTGTTAAGGGGAAAGGTGAGTTGGGGTGCTACATAAAACCAGAGATTGAAATTAGCACAGATACCTTTCCATAAGCCAAATATGTAATAGACAAGAGCTACTGCTTGCTCAACGAAGTGGACTCAACACCCCATATTAAACGCCTAAGAATATACCTGACTAGTAAGAATCTTAAAACCTATGGATTTATATGTCTCCGAAAGAGAATCAAGCGTGTATACAGCGACATAAACGCAGCAGTGTTAGGATTGGTGAGGTTCGGTGAGCAAATGCAGACCCTTTGAAGTCATATTGCATGGTACCCATTCCATGGGTCTCAACTCTCCAGGTTTAAGGGATTCTTCCTTCAGATAAAACATGCATGTGGGACCCAGAGTATGATCCACCGTGTGATCGGGAAACGTGTTCAAATGTGTCTCACTTTTCGTCCCCTGGTACTCGGGTGCAACATTCCAGACGCTTTACTAACACTCTCCCCACTTGGAGAGTCAGTGCCTTTAACCTCCTGTTTGGCCCAGTTTGCAATTTCTGCGGAAAATGAACAGGAATAGGGAGAACCAATGAGAGACTAGCTGGAGGTGTCTAGACGGGCAATTTTAACTCTCATTTCCCACCAGGAAGAGGAATTAACCAAAGGCTCAGCGTGCAATGCCGGAACCACACTAGGGCCTGAAGCAATCCTGCGGTGTTGCGGCCAGCTCACTAGAAAGCGAGTTGAAGAAAGGAGCTCAGGGGCACTGTCATTCACAAACCTGCAGAGTTATAAATGACAGCTATCGTCCAAAAATATATTGAAGTAAGGCTGCCAAGAGGACTTGAAAGCGGGGCAGAATTGCAGGAAACCAATTTCAGGAGGTAGACGGGAATTGCATGTAAAGCATAGGAAAAGAGGCAGAACGTCCACAATGATGCACTTGGCCAAAAAGGGCGTATGCGTTTTTTCCTGAATATATTCAGGAAAAAACGCATACGCCCTTTTTGGCCAACCAAGCAAGCTTGCAAAGGAAATCTGCACTACAATGAACTCTCACTGCCCCCCGGTCAAAAGGGCCATCTAAAAAAATTGTAAAATCCAGAAAGGCAGGACAGGCCATGGAGAAGTGGGAGCCTAGTTAGGCTGATGGGTGGGATGTAAATTGCCAACAGCCACTCTGGAGAAGTGTATGGTGTTTCCTGAAATATCTAAAAAACAAAGCAACAGAGCCTAGGGCACTTCCACTTATGGTCCTATAGCTTAGGGAAATTAAAATCAAAAAGACACAGCCACCCCAAAGTTTGGGACGGCTCTGTTTACATGAACCTCGTTTACGGTACAAGTTCAATATCACAGAAAGCGAAAAATGGATAAAGAAGTTGTGGTACTAACGTACAATGAAATATCACTCAGCAATGAAATATATGTCATCAGGCCCATAGCAGCATAATGAGTGGATTCAGGTACGATGATTCTAAATGAAATAAGTGACACAGAAAAAGAAACATCATAAGTTATCACTAATACACGGAATGTAAACTTGGCTACACAGGAACTGAATTACAAAACAGAATAGGGTCTCAAATGTAGAAAACCAACTTATGCTTCCTTAAGAGGAAAGGTGAGTTGGGGTGCTACATAAAACCAGAGATTGAAATTAGCACAGATACCTTTCCATAAGGCAAATATGTAATAGACCAGAGCTACTGCTTGCTCAACGAAGTGGACTCAACACCCCATATTAAACGCCTAAGAATATACCTGACTAGTAAGAATCTTAAAACCTATGGATTTATATGTCTCCGAAAGAGAATCAAGCGTGTGTACAGCGGCATAAACGCAGCAGTGATAGGACTGGTGAGGTTCGGTGAGCAAATGCAGACCCTTTGAAGTCATATTGCATGGTACCCATTCCATGGGTCTCAACTCTCCCGGTTTAAGGGATTCTTCCTTCAGCTAAAACATGCATGTGGAACCCAGAGTATGATCCACCGTGTGATCGGGAAACGTGTTCAAATGTGTCTCAGTTTTAGTCCCCTGGTACTCGGGTGCAACATTCCAGACGCTTTACTAACACTCTCCCCACTTGGAGAGTCAGTGCCTTTAACCTCCTGTTTGGCCCAGTTTGCAAATTCTGCGGAAAATGAACAGGAATAGGGAGAACCAATGAGAGACTAGCTGGAGGTGTCTGGACGGGCAAATTTAACTCTCATTTCCCACCAGGAAGAGGAATTAACCAAAGGCTCAGCGAGCTATGCTGGAACCACACTAGGGCCTCAAGCAATCCTGCAGTGTTGCGGCCACCTCACAAGAAAGCGAGTTTAAGAAAGGAGCTCAGGGGCACTGTAATTCACAAACCTTCAGAGTTATAAATGACAGCTATCGTCCAAAAATATATTGAAGTAAGGCTGCCAAGAGGACTTGAAAGCGGGGCAGAATTGCAGGAAACCGATTTCAGGAGGTAGACTAGAACTGCATGTAAAGCATAGGAAAAGAGGCAGAACGTCCACAATGATGCACTTGGCCAAAAAGGGCGTATGCGTTTTTTCCTGAATATATTCAGGAAAAAACGCATACGCCCTTTATGGCCAACCAAGCAAGCTTGCAAAGGAAATCTGCACTACAATGAAGTCTCACTGCCCCCCGGTCAAAAGGGCCATCTGAAAAAAGTGTAAAATCCAGAAAGGCAGGACAGGCCTTGGAGAACTGGGAGCCTAGTTAGGCTGATGGGCGGGATGTAAATTGCCAACAGCCACTCTGGAGAAGTGTATGGTGTTTCCTGAAACATCTAAAAAACAAAGCAACAGAGCCTAGGGCACTTCCACTTATGGTCCTATAGCTTAGGGAAATTAAAATCAAAAAGACACAGCCACCCCAAAGTTTGGGACGGCTCTGTTTACAAGAACCTCGTTTACGGTACAAGTTCAATATCACAGAAAGCGAAAAATGGATAAAGAAGTTGTGGTACTTACGTACAATGCAATATCACTCAGCAATTAAATCTATGTCATCAGGCCAGTAGCAGCATAATGAGTGGATTCAGGTACGATGATTCTAAGTGAAATAAGTCACACAGAAAAAGAAACATCATAAGATATCACTAATACACGGAATGTAAACTTGGCTACACAGGAACTGAATTACAAAACAGAATAGGGTCTCAAATGTAGAAAACCAACTTATGCTTGCTTAAGGGGAAAGGTGAGTTGGGGTGCTACATAAAACCAGAGATTGAAATTAGCACAGATACCTTTCCATAAGCCAAATATGTAATAGACAAGAGCTACTGCTTGCTCAACGAAGTGGACTCAACACCCCATATTAAACGCCTAAGAATATACATGACTAGTAAGAATCTTAAAACCTATGGATTTATATGTCTCCGAAAGAGAATCAAGCGTGTGTACAGCGGCATAAACGCAGCAGGGATAGGATTGGTGAGGTTCGGTGAGCAAATGCAGACCCTTTGAAGTCATATTGCATGGTACCCATTCCATGGGTCTCAACTCTCCAGGTTTAAGGGATTCTTCCTTCAGCTAAAACATGCATGTGGAACCCAGAGTATGATCCACCGTGTGATCGGGAAACGTGTTCAAATGTGTCTCAGTTTTCGTCCCCTGGTACTCGGGTGCAACATTCCAGACGCTTTACTAACACTCTCCCCACTTGGAGAGTCAGTGCCTTTAACCTCCTGTTTGGCCCAGTTTGCAATTTCTGCGGAAAATGAACAGGAATAGGGAGAACCAATGAGAGACTAGCTGGAGGTGTCTGGACGGGCAAATTTAACTCTCATTTCCCACCAGGAAGAGGAATTAACCAAAGGCTCAGCGAGCCATGCCGGAACCACACTAGGGCCTGAAGCAATCTTGCGGTGTTGCGGCCAGCTCACAAGAAAGCGAGTTTGATGAAAGGAGCTCAGGTGCACTGCAATTCACAAACCTGCAGACTTATAAATGACAGCTATCGTCCAAAAATATATTGAAGTAAGGCTGCCAAGAGGACTTGAAAGCGGGGCAGA
The DNA here is from genome assembly GCF_964374135.1 of Grampus griseus. NCBI lineage: Eukaryota > Metazoa > Chordata > Mammalia > Artiodactyla > Delphinidae > Grampus > Grampus griseus. The sequence continues at coordinate 83,573 of NW_028132821.1, read as the reverse complement.
ATTGCAGGAAACCGATTTCAGGAGGTAGACTGGAATTGCATGTAAAGCATAGGAAAAGAGGCAGAACGTCCACAATGATGCACTTGGCCAAAAAGGGCGTATGCGTTTTTTCCTGAATATATTCAGGAAAAAACGCATACGCCCTTTTTGGCCAACCAAGCAAGCTTGCAAAGGAAATCTGCACTACAATGAAGTCTCACTGCCCCCCGGTCAAAAGGGCCATCTGAAAAAAGTGTAAAATCCAGAAAGGCAGGACAGGCCTTGGAGAACTGGGAGCCTAGTTAGGCTGATGGGCGGGATGTAAATTGCCAAGAGCCACTCTGGAGAAGTGTATGGTGTTTCCTGAAACATCTAAAAAACAAAGCAACAGAGCCTAGGGCACTTCCACTTATGGTCCTATAGCTTAGGGAAATTAAAATAAAAAAGACACAGCCACCCCAAAGTTTGGGACGGCTCTGTTTACAAGAACCTCGTTTACGGTACAAGTTCAATATCACAGAAAGCGAAGAATGGATAAAGAAGTTGTGGTACTAACGTAGAATGAAATATCACTCAGCAATGAAATCTATGTCATCAGGCCCATAGCAGCATAATGAGTGGATTCAGGTATGATGATTCTAAGTGAAATAAGTCACACAGAAAAAGAAACATCATAAGATATCACTAATACACGGAATGTAAACTTGGCTACACAGGAACTGAAATACAAAACAGAATAGGGTCTCAAATGTAGAAAATCAACTTATGCTTGCTTAAGGGGAAAGGTGAGTTGGGGTGCTGCATAAAACCAGAGATCGAAATTAGCACAGATACCTTTCCATAAGCCAAATATGTAATAGACCAGAGCTACTGCTTGCTCAACGAAGTGGACTCAACACCCCATATTAAACGCCTAAGAATATACCTGACTAGTAAGAATCTTAAAACCTATGGATTTATATGTCTCCGAAAGAGAATCAAGCGTGTGTACAGCGGCATAAACGCAGCAGGGATAGGATTGGTGAGGTTCGGTGAGCAAATGCAGACCCTTTGAAGTCATATTGCATGGTACCCATTCCATGGGTCTCAACTCTCCAGGTTTAAGGGATTCTTCCTTCAGCTAAAACATGCATGTGGAACCCAGAGTATGATCCACCGTGTGATCGGGAAACGTGTTCAAATGTGTCTCAGTTTTCGTCCCCTGGTACTCGGGTGCAACATTCCAGACGCTTTACTAACACTCTCCCCACTTGGAGAGTCAGTGCCTTTAACCTCCTGTTTGGCCCAGTTTGCAATTTCTGCGGAAAATGAACAGGAATAGGGAGAACCAATGAGAGACTAGCTGGAGGTGTCTGGACGGGCAAATTTAACTCTCATTTCCCACCAGGAAGAGGAATTAACCAAAGGCTCAGCGAGCCATGCCGGAACCACACTAGGGCCTGAAGCAATCTTGCGGTGTTGCGGCCAGCTCACAAGAAAGCGAGTTTGATGAAAGGAGCTCAGGTGCACTGCAATTCACAAACCTGCAGACTTATAAATGACAGCTATCGTCCAAAAATATATTGAAGTAAGGCTGCCAAGAGGACTTGAAAGCGGGGCAGAATTGCAGGAAACCGATTTCAGGAGGTAGACTGGAATTGCATGTAAAGCATAGGAAAAGAGGCAGAACGTCCACAATGATGCACTTGGCCAAAAAGGGCGTATGCGTTTTTTCCTGAATATATTCAGGAAAAAACGCATACGCCCTTTTTGGCCAACCAAGCAAGCTTGCAAAGGAAATCTGCACTACAATGAAGTCTCACTGCCCCCCGGTCAAAAGGGCCATCTGAAAAAAGTGTAAAATCCAGAAAGGCAGGACAGGCCTTGGAGAACTGGGAGCCTAGTTAGGCTGATGGGCGGGATGTAAATTGCCAAGAGCCACTCTGGAGAAGTGTATGGTGTTTCCTGAAACATCTAAAAAACAAAGCAACAGAGCCTAGGGCACTTCCACTTATGGTCCTATAGCTTAGGGAAATTAAAATAAAAAAGACACAGCCACCCCAAAGTTTGGGACGGCTCTGTTTACAAGAACCTCGTTTACGGTACAAGTTCAATATCACAGAAAGCGAAGAATGGATAAAGAAGTTGTGGTACTAACGTAGAATGAAATATCACTCAGCAATGAAATCTATGTCATCAGGCCCATAGCAGCATAATGAGTGGATTCAGGTATGATGATTCTAAGTGAAATAAGTCACACAGAAAAAGAAACATCATAAGATATCACTAATACACGGAATGTAAACTTGGCTACACAGGAACTGAAATACAAAACAGAATAGGGTCTCAAATGTAGAAAATCAACTTATGCTTGCTTAAGGGGAAAGGTGAGTTGGGGTGCTGCATAAAACCAGAGATCGAAATTAGCACAGATACCTTTCCATAAGCCAAATATGTAATAGACCAGAGCTACTGCTTGCTCAACGAAGTGGACTCAACACCCCATATTAAACGCCTAAGAATATACCTGACTAGTAAGAATCTTAAAACCTATGGATTTATATGTCTCCGAAAGAGAATCAAGCGTGTGTACATTGACATAAACGCAGCAGTGTTAGGATTGGTGAGGTTCGGTGAGCAAATGCAGACCCTTTGAAATCATATTGCATGGTACCCATTCCATGGTTCTCAACTCTCCAGGTTTAAGGGATTCTTCCTTCAGCTAAAACATGCATGTGGAACCCAGAGTATGATCCACCGTGTTATCGGGAAACGTGTTCAAATGTGTCTCAGTTTTCGTCCCCTGGTACTCGGGTGCAACATTGCAGACGCTTTACTAACACTCTCCCCACTTGGAGAGTCAGTGCCTTTAACCTCCTGTTTGGCCCAGTTTGCAATTTCTGCGGAAAATGAACAGGAATAGGGAGAACCAATGAGAGACTAGCTGGAGGTGTCTGGACGGGCAAATTTAACTCTCATTTCCCACCAGGAAGAGGAATTAACCAAAGGCTCAGCGAGCCATGCCGGAACCACACTAGGGCCTAAAGCAATCCTGCGGTGTTGTGGCCACCTCACAAAAAGCGAGTTGAAGAAAGGAGCTCAGGGGCACTGTAATTCGCAAACCTGCAGAGTTATAAATGACAGCTATCGTCCAAAAATATATTGAAGTAAGGCTGCCAAGAGGACTTGAAAGCAGGGCAGAATTTCAGGAAACCGATTTCAGGAGGTAGACTAGAACTGCATGTAAAGCATAGGAAAAGAGGCAGAACGTCCACAATGATGCACTTGGCCAAAAAGGGCGTATGCGTTTTTTCCTGAATATATTCAGGAAAAAACGCATACGCCCTTTTTGGCCAACCAAGCAAGCTTGCAAAGGAAATCTGCACTACAATGAAGTCTCACTGCCCCCCGGTCAAAAGGGCCATCTGAAAAAAGTGTAAAATCCAGAAAGGCAGGACAGGCCATGGAGAACTGGGAGCCTAGTTAGGCTGATGGGCGGGATGTAAATTGCCAACAGCCACTCTGGAGAAGTGTATGGTGTTTCCTGACACATCTAAAAAACAAAGCAACAGAGCCTAGGGCACTTCCACTTATGGTCCTATAGCTTAGGGAAATTAAAATCAAAAAGACACAGCCACCCCAAAGTTTGGGACGGCTCTGTTTACAAGAACCTCGTTTACCATACAAGTTCAATATCACAGAAAGCGAAAAATGGATAAAGAAGTTGTGGTACGAACGTACAATGAAATATCACTCAGCAATGAAATCTATGTCATCAGGCCCATAGCAGCATTGTGAGTGGATTCAGGTATGATGATTCTAAGTGAAATAAGTCACACAGAAAAAGAAACATCATAAGATATCACTAATACACGGAATGTAAACTTGGCTACACAGGAACTGAATTACAAAACAGAAAAGTGTCTCAAATGCAGAAAACCAACTTATGCTTGCTTAAGGGAAATGCTGAGTTGGGGTGCTGCATAAAACCAGAGATTGAAATTAGCACAGATACCATTCCATAAGCCAAATACGTATTAGACAAAAGCTACTCCTTGCTCAACGAAGTAGACTCAACACCCCATATTAAACGCCTAAGAATATACCTGATTAGTAAGAATCTTAAAACCTATGGATTTATATGTCTCCGAAAGAGAATGAAGCGTGAGTACAGCGGCCTAAACGCAGCAGTGATAGGATTGGTGAGGTTCGGTGAGCAAATGCAGACCCATTGAAGTCATATTGCATGGTACCCATTCCATGGTTCTCAACTCTCCAGGTTTAAGGGATTCTTCCTTCAGCTAAAACATGCATGTGGAACCCAGAGTATGATCCACCGTGTGATCGGGAAACGTGTTCAAATGTGTCTCAGTTTTCGTCCCCTGGTACTCGGGTGCAACATTCCAGACGCTTTACTAACACTCTCCCCACTTGGAGAGTCAGTGCCTTTAACCTCCTGTTTGGCCCAGTTTGCAATTTCTGTGGAAAATGAACAGGAATAGGGAGAACCAATGAGAGACTAGCTGGAGGTGTCTGGACGGGCAAATTTAACTCTCATTTCCCACCAGGAAGTGGAATTATCCAAAGGCTCAGCGAGCCATGCCGGAACCACACTAGGGCCTGAAGCAATCCTGCGGTGTTGCGGCCAGCTCACAAGAAAGTGAGTTGAAGAAAGGAGCTCAAGGGCACTGTCATTCACAAACCTGCAGAGTTATAAATGACAGCTATCGTCCAAAAATATATTGAAGTAAGGCTGCCAAGAGGACTTCAAAGCGGGGCAGAATTGCAGGAAACCGATTTCAGGAGGTAGACTGGAATTGCATGTAAAGCATAGGAAAAGAGGCAGAACGTCCACAATGATGCACTTGGCCAAAAAGGGCGTATGCGTTTTTTCCTGAATATATTCAGGAAAAAATGCATACGCACTTTTTGGCTTACCAAGCAAGCTTGCAAAGGAAATCTGCACTACAATGAAGTCTCACTGCCCCCCGGTCAAAAGGGCCATCTGAAAAAAGTGTAAAATCCAGAAAGGCAGGACAGGCCATGGAGAACTGGGAGCCTAGTTAGGCTGATGGGTGGGATGTAAATTGCCAACAGCCACTCTGGAGAAGTGTATGGTGTTTCCTGAAACATCTAAAAAACAAAGCAACAGAGCCTAGGGCACTTCCACTTATGGTCCTATAGCTTAGGGAAATTAAAATCAAAAAGACACAGCCAGCCCAAAGTTTGGGACGGCTCTGTTTACATGAACCTCGTTTACGGTACAAGTTCAATATCACAGAAAGCGAAAAATGGATAAAGAAGTTGTGGTACTAACGTACAATGAAATATCACTCAGCAATGAAATCTATGTCATCAGGCCCATAGCAGCATAATGAGTGGATTCAGGTACGATGATTCTAAGTGAAATAAGTCACACAGAAAAAGAAACATCATAAGTTATCACTAATACACGGAATGTAAACTTGGCTACACAGGAACTGAATTACAAAACAGAATAGGGTCTCAAATGTAGAAAACCAACTTATGCTTGCTTAAGAGGAAAGGTGAGTTGGGGTGCTACATAAAACCAGAGATTGAAATTAGCACAGATACCTTTCCATAAGGCAAATATGTAATAGACCAGAGCTACTGCTTGCTCAACGAAGTGGACTCAACACCCCATATTAAACGCCTAAGAATATACCTGACTAGTAAGAATCTTAAAACCTATGGATTTATATGTCTCCGAAAGAGAATCAAGCGTGTGTACAGCGGCATAAACGCAGCAGTGATAGGACTGGTGAGGTTCGGTGAGCAAATGCAGACCCTTTGAAGTCATATTGCATGGTACCCATTCCATGGGTCTCAACTCTCCCGGTTTAAGGGATTCTTCCTTCAGCTAAAACATGCATGTGGAACCCAGAGTATGATCCACCGTGTGATCGGGAAACGTGTTCAAATGTGTCTCAGTTTTCGTCCCCTGGTACTCGGGTGCAACATTCCAGACGCTTTACTAACACTCTCCCCACTTGGAGAGTAAGTGCCTTTAACCTCCTGTTTGGCCCAGTTTGCAAATTCTGCGGAAAATGAACAGGAATAGGGAGAACCAATGAGAGACTAGCTGGAGGTGTCTGGACGGGCAAATTTAACTCTCATTTCCCACCAGGAAGAGGAATTAACCAAAGGCTCAGCGAGCTATGCTGGAACCACACTAGGGCCTCAAGCAATCCTGCAGTGTTGCGGCCACCTCACAAGAAAGCGAGTTGAAGAAAGGAGCTCAGGGGCACTGTAATTCACAAACCTTCAGAGTTATAAATGACAGCTATCGTCCAAAAATATATTGAAGTAAGGCTGCCAAGAGGACTTGAAAGCGGGGCAGAATTGCAGGAAACCGATTTCAGGAGGTAGACTAGAACTGCATGTAAAGCATAGGAAAAGAGGCAGAACGTCCACAATGATGCACTTGGCCAAAAAGGGCGTATGCGTTTTTTCCTGAATATATTCAGGAAAAAACGCATACGCCCTTTTTGGCCAACCAAGCAAGCTTGCAAAGGAAATCTGCACTACAATGAAGTCTCACTGCCCCCCGGTCAAAAGGGCCATCTGAAAAAAGTGTAAAATCCAGAAAGGCAGGACAGGCCTTGGAGAACTGGGAGCCTAGTTAGGCTGATGGGCGGGATGTAAATTGCCAAGAGCCACTCTGGAGAAGTGTATGGTGTTTCCTGAAACATCTAAAAAACAAAGCAACAGAGCCTAGGGCACTTCCACTTATGGTCCTATAGCTTAGGGAAATTAAAATAAAAAAGACACAGCCACCCCAAAGTTTGGGACGGCTCTGTTTACAAGAACCTCGTTTACGGTATAAGTTCAATATCACAGAAAGCGAAGAATGGATAAAGAAGTTGTGGTACTAACGTAGAATGAAATATCACTCAGCAATGAAATCTATGTCATCATGCCCATAGCAGCATAATGAGTGGATTCAGGTATGATGATTCTAAGTGAAATAAGTCACACAGAAAAAGAAACATCATAAGATATCACTAATACACGGAATGTAAACTTGGCTACACAGGAACTGAAATACAAAACAGAATAGGGTCTCAAATGTAGAAAATCAACTTATGCTTGCTTAAGGGGAAAGGTGAGTTGGGGTGCTGCATAAAACCAGAGATCGAAATTAGCACAGATACCTTTCCATAAGCCAAATATGTAATAGACCAGAGCTACTGCTTGCTCAACGAAGTGGACTCAACACCCCATATTAAACGCCTAAGAATATACCTGACTAGTAAGAATCTTAAAACCTATGGATTTATATGTCTCCGAAAGAGAATCAGGCGTGTGTACAGTGACATAAACGCAGCAGTGTTAGGATTGGTGAGGTTCGGTGAGCAAATGCAGACCCTTTGAAGTCATATTGCATGGTACCCATTCCATGGTTCTCAACTCTCCAGGTTTAAGGGATTCTTCCTTCGGCTAAAACATGCATGTGGAACCCAGAGTATGATCCACCGTGTGATCGGGAAACGTGTTCAAATGTGTCTCAGTTTTCGTCCCCTGGTACTCGGGTGCAACATTCCAGACGCTTTACTAACACTCTCCCCACTTGGAGAGTCAGTGCCTTCAACCTCCTGTTTGGCCCAGTTTGCAATTTCTGCGGAAAATGAACAGGAATAGGGAGAACCAATGAGAGACTAGCTGGAGGTGTCTGGACGGGCAAATTTAACTCTCATTTCCCACCAGGAAGAGGAATTAACCAAAGGCTCAGCGAGCCATGCCGGAACCACACTAGGGCCTAAAGCAATCCTGCGGTGTTGTGGCCACCTCACAAGAAAGCGAGTTGAAGAAAGGAGCTCAGGGGCAATGTAATTCGCAAACCTGCAGAGTTATAAATGACAGCTATCGTCCAAAAATATATTGAAGTAAGGCTGCCAAGAGGACTTGAAAGCGGGGCAGAATTGCAGGAAACCGATTTCAGGAGGTAGACTAGAACTGCATGTAAAGCATAGGAAAAGAGGCAGAACGTCCACAATGATGCACTTGGCCAAAAAGGGCGTATGCGTTTTTTCCTGAATATATTCAGGAAAAAACGCATACGCCCTTTTTGGCCAACCAAGCAAGCTTGCAAAGGAAATCTGCAGTACAATGAAGTCTCACTGCCCCCCGGTCAAAAGGGCCATCTGAAAAAAGTGTAAAATCCAGAAAGGCAGGACAGGCCATGGAGAACTGGGAGCCTAGTTAGGCTGATGGGCGGGATGTAAATTGCCAACAGCCACTCTGGAGAAGTGTATGGTGTTTCCTGAAACATCTAAAAAACAAAGCAACAGAGCCTAGGGCACTTCCACTTATGGTCCTATAGCTTAGGGAAATTAAAATCAAAAAGACACAGCCACCCCAAAGTTTGGGACGGCTCTGTTTACAAGAACCTCGTTTACCATACAAGTTCAATATCACAGAAAGCGAAAAATGGATAAAGAAGTTGTGGTAAGAACGTACAATGAAATATCACTCAGCAATGAAATCTATGTCATCAGGCCCATAGCAGCATAGTGAGTGGATTCAGGTATGATGATTCTAAGTGAAATAAGTCACACAGAAAAAGAAACATCATAAGATATCACTAATACACGGAATGTAAACTTGGCTACACAGGAACTGAATTACAAAACAGAAAAGTGTCTCAAATGCAGAAAACCAACTTATGCTTGCTTAAGGGAAATGGTGAGTTGGGGTGCTGCATAAAACCAGAGATTGAAATTAGCACAGATACCATTCCATAAGCCAAATACGTATTAGACAAAAGCTACTCCTTGCTCAACGAAGTAGACTCAACACCCCATATTAAACGCCTAAGAATATACCTGATTAGTAAGAATCTTAAAACCTATGGATTTATATGTCTCCGAAAGAGAATCAAGCGTGAGTACAGCGGCCTAAACGCAGCAGTGATAGGATTGGTGAGGTTCGGTGAGCAAATGCAGACCCTTTGAAGTCATATTGCATGGTACCCATTCCATGGTTCTCAACTCTCCAGGTTTAAGGGATTCTTCCTTCAGCTAAAACATGCATGTGGAACCCAGAGTATGATCCACCGTGTGATCGGGAAACGTGTTCAAATGTGTCTCACTTTTCGTCCCCTGGTACTCGGGTGCAACATTCCAGACGCTTTACTAACACTTTCCCCACTTGGAGAGTCAGTGCCTTTAACCTCCTGTTTGGCCCAGTTTGCAATTTCTGTGGAAAATGAACAGGAATAGGGAGAACCAATGAGAGACTAGCTGGAGGTGTCTGGACGGGCAAATTTAACTCTCATTTCCCACCAGGAAGAGGAATTAACCAAAGGCTCAGCGTGCCATGCCGGAACCACACTAGGGCCTGAAGCAATCCTGCGCTGTTGCGGCCAGCTCACAAGAAAGCGAGTTGAAGAAAGGAGCTCAGGGGCACTGTAATTCACAAACCTGCAGAGTTATAAATGACAGCTATCGTCCAAAAATATATTGAAGTAAGGCTGGCAAGAGGACTTGAAAGCGGGGCAGAATTGCAGGAAACCGATTTCAGGAGGTAGACTGGAATTGCATGTAAAGCATAGGAAAATAGGCAGAACGTCCACAATGATGCACTTGGCCAAAAAGGGCGTATGGGTTTTTTCCTGAATATATTCAGGAAAAAACCCATACGCCCTTTTTGGCCAACCAAGCAAGCTTGCAAAGGAAACCTGCAGTACAATGAAGTCTCACTGCCCCCTGGTCAAAAGGGCCATCTGAAAAAAGTGGAATATCCAGAAAGGCAGGACAGGCCATGGAGAACTGGGAGCCTTCTTATGCTGATGGGCAGGATGTAAATTGCCAACAGCCACTCTGGAGAAGTGTATGGTGTTTCCTGAAACATCTAAAAAACAAAGCAACAGAGCCTAGGGCACTTCCACTTATGGTCCTATAGCTTAGGGAAATTAAAATAAAAAAGACACAGCCACCCCAAAGTTTGGGACGGCTCTGTTTACAAGAACCTCGTTTACGGTACAAGTTCAATATCACAGAAAGCGAAGAATGGATAAAGAAGTTGTGGTACTAACGTAGAATGAAATATCACTCAGCAATGAAATCTATGTCATCAGGCCCATAGCAGCATAATGAGTGGATTCAGGTATGATGATTCTAAGTGAAATAAGTCACACAGAAAAAGAAACATCATAAGATATCACTAATACACGGAATGTAAACTTGGCTACACAGGAACTGAAATACAAAACAGAATAGGGTCTCAAATGTAGAAAATCAACTTATGCTTGCTTAAGGGGAAAGGTGAGTTGGGGTGCTGCATAAAACCAGAGATCGAAATTAGCACAGATACCTTTCCATAAGCCAAATATGTAATAGACCAGAGCTACTGCTTGCTCAACGAAGTGGACTCAACACCCCATATTAAACGCCTAAGAATATACCTGACTAGTAAGAATCTTAAAACCTATGGATTTATATGTCTCCGAAAGAGAATCAAGCGTGTGTACAGCGGCATAAACGCAGCAGGGATAGGATTGGTGAGGTTCGGTGAGCAAATGCAGACCCTTTGAAGTCATATTGCATGGTACCCATTCCATGGGTCTCAACTCTCCAGGTTTAAGGGATTCTTCCTTCAGCTAAAACATGCATGTGGAACCCAGAGTATGATCCACCGTGTGATCGGGAAACGTGTTCAAATGTGTCTCAGTTTTCGTCCCCTGGTACTCGGGTGCAACATTCCAGACGCTTTACTAACACTCTCCCCACTTGGAGAGTCAGTGCCTTTAACCTCCTGTTTGGCCCAGTTTGCAATTTCTGCGGAAAATGAACAGGAATAGGGAGAACCAATGAGAGACTAGCTGGAGGTGTCTGGACGGGCAAATTTAACTCTCATTTCCCACCAGGAAGAGGAATTAACCAAAGGCTCAGCGAGCCATGCCGGAACCACACTAGGGCCTGAAGCAATCTTGCGGTGTTGCGGCCAGCTCACAAGAAAGCGAGTTTGATGAAAGGAGCTCAGGTGCACTGCAATTCACAAACCTGCAGACTTATAAATGACAGCTATCGTCCAAAAATATATTGAAGTAAGGCTGCCAAGAGGACTTGAAAGCGGGGCAGAATTGCAGGAAACCGATTTCAGGAGGTAGACTGGAATTGCATGTAAAGCATAGGAAAAGAGGCAGAACGTCCACAATGATGCACTTGGCCAAAAAGGGCGTATGCGTTTTTTCCTGAATATATTCAGGAAAAAACGCATACGCCCTTTTTGGCCAACCAAGCAAGCTTGCAAAGGAAATCTGCACTACAATGAAGTCTCACTGCCCCCCGGTCAAAAGGGCCATCTGAAAAAAGTGTAAAATCCAGAAAGGCAGGACAGGCCTTGGAGAACTGGGAGCCTAGTTAGGCTGATGGGCGGGATGTAAATTGCCAAGAGCCACTCTGGAGAAGTGTATGGTGTTTCCTGAAACATCTAAAAAACAAAGCAACAGAGCCTAGGGCACTTCCACTTATGGTCCTATAGCTTAGGGAAATTAAAATAAAAAAGACACAGCCACCCCAAAGTTTGGGACGGCTCTGTTTACAAGAACCTCGTTTACGGTACAAGTTCAATATCACAGAAAGCGAAGAATGGATAAAGAAGTTGTGGTACTAACGTAGAATGAAATATCACTCAGCAATGAAATCTATGTCATCAGGCCCATAGCAGCATAATGAGTGGATTCAGGTATGATGATTCTAAGTGAAATAAGTCACACAGAAAAAGAAACATCATAAGATATCACTAATACACGGAATGTAAACTTGGCTACACAGGAACTGAAATACAAAACAGAATAGGGTCTCAAATGTAGAAAATCAACTTATGCTTGCTTAAGGGGAAAGGTGAGTTGGGGTGCTGCATAAAACCAGAGATCGAAATTAGCACAGATACCTTTCCATAAGCCAAATATGTAATAGACCAGAGCTACTGCTTGCTCAACGAAGTGGACTCAACACCCCATATTAAACGCCTAAGAATATACCTGACTAGTAAGAATCTTAAAACCTATGGATTTATATGTCTCCGAAAGAGAATCAAGCGTGTGTACATTGACATAAACGCAGCAGTGTTAGGATTGGTGAGGTTCGGTGAGCAAATGCAGACCCTTTGAAATCATATTGCATGGTACCCATTCCATGGTTCTCAACTCTCCAGGTTTAAGGGATTCTTCCTTCAGCTAAAACATGCATGTGGAACCCAGAGTATGATCCACCGTGTTATCGGGAAACGTGTTCAAATGTGTCTCAGTTTTCGTCCCCTGGTACTCGGGTGCAACATTGCAGACGCTTTACTAACACTCTCCCCACTTGGAGAGTCAGTGCCTTTAACCTCCTGTTTGGCCCAGTTTGCAATTTCTGCGGAAAATGAACAGGAATAGGGAGAACCAATGAGAGACTAGCTGGAGGTGTCTGGACGGGCAAATTTAACTCTCATTTCCCACCAGGAAGAGGAATTAACCAAAGGCTCAGCGAGCCATGCCGGAACCACACTAGGGCCTAAAGCAATCCTGCGGTGTTGTGGCCACCTCACAAAAAGCGAGTTGAAGAAAGGAGCTCAGGGGCACTGTAATTCGCAAACCTGCAGAGTTATAAATGACAGCTATCGTCCAAAAATATATTGAAGTAAGGCTGCCAAGAGGACTTGAAAGCAGGGCAGAATTTCAGGAAACCGATTTCAGGAGGTAGACTAGAACTGCATGTAAAGCATAGGAAAAGAGGCAGAACGTCCACAATGATGCACTTGGCCAAAAAGGGCGTATGCGTTTTTTCCTGAATATATTCAGGAAAAAACGCATACGCCCTTTTTGGCCAACCAAGCAAGCTTGCAAAGGAAATCTGCACTACAATGAAGTCTCACTGCCCCCCGGTCAAAAGGGCCATCTGAAAAAAGTGTAAAATCCAGAAAGGCAGGACAGGCCATGGAGAACTGGGAGCCTAGTTAGGCTGATGGGCGGGATGTAAATTGCCAAGAGCCACTCTGGAGAAGTGTATGGTGTTTCCTGACACATCTAAAAAACAAAGCAACAGAGCCTAGGGCACTTCCACTTATGGTCCTATAGCTTAGGGAAATTAAAATCAAAAAGACACAGCCACCCCAAAGTTTGGGACGGCTCTGTTTACAAGAACCTCGTTTACCATACAAGTTCAATATCACAGAAAGCGAAAAATGGATAAAGAAGTTGTGGTACGAACGTACAATGAAATATCACTCAGCAATGAAATCTATGTCATCAGGCCCATAGCAGCATTGTGAGTGGATTCAGGTATGATGATTCTAAGTGAAATAAGTCACACAGAAAAAGAAACATCATAAGATATCACTAATACACGGAATGTAAACTTGGCTACACAGGAACTGAATTACAAAACAGAAAAGTGTCTCAAATGCAGAAAACCAACTTATGCTTGCTTAAGGGAAATGCTGAGTTGGGGTGCTGCATAAAACCAGAGATTGAAATTAGCACAGATACCATTCCATAAGCCAAATACGTATTAGACAAAAGCTACTCCTTGCTCAACGAAGTAGACTCAACACCCCATATTAAACGCCTAAGAATATACCTGATTAGTAAGAATCTTAAAACCTATGGATTTATATGTCTCCGAAAGAGAATGAAGCGTGAGTACAGCGGCCTAAACGCAGCAGTGATAGGATTGGTGAGGTTCGGTGAGCAAATGCAGACCCATTGAAGTCATATTGCATGGTACCCATTCCATGGTTCTCAACTCTCCAGGTTTAAGGGATTCTTCCTTCAGCTAAAACATGCATGTGGAACCCAGAGTATGATCCACCGTGTGATCGGGAAACGTGTTCAAATGTGTCTCAGTTTTCGTCCCCTGGTACTCGGGTGCAACATTCCAGACGCTTTACTAACACTCTCCCCACTTGGAGAGTCAGTGCCTTTAACCTCCTGTTTGGCCCAGTTTGCAATTTCTGTGGAAAATGAACAGAAATAGGGAGAACCAATGAGAGACTAGCTGGAGGTGTCTGGACGGGCAAATTTAACTCTCATTTCCCACCAGGAAGTGGAATTATCCAAAGGCTCAGCGAGCCATGCCGGAACCACACTAGGGCCTGAAGCAATCCTGCGGTGTTGCGGCCAGCTCACAAGAAAGTGAGTTGAAGAAAGGAGCTCAAGGGCACTGTCATTCACAAACCTGCAGAGTTATAAATGACAGCTATCGTCCAAAAATATATTGAAGTAAGGCTGCCAAGAGGACTTCAAAGCGGGGCAGAATTGCAGGAAACCGATTTCAGGAGGTAGACTGGAATTGCATGTAAAGCATAGGAAAAGAGGCAGAACGTCCACAATGATGCACTTGGCCAAAAAGGGCGTATGCGTTTTTTCCTGAATATATTCAGGAAAAAATGCATACGCACTTTTTGGCTTACCAAGCAAGCTTGCAAAGGAAATCTGCACTACAATGAAGTCTCACTGCCCCCCGGTCAAAAGGGCCATCTGAAAAAAGTGTAAAATCCAGAAAGGCAGGACAGGCCATGGAGAACTGGGAGCCTAGTTAGGCTGATGGGTGGGATGTAAATTGCCAACAGCCACTCTGGAGAAGTGTATGGTGTTTCCTGAAACATCTAAAAAACAAAGCAACAGAGCCTAGGGCACTTCCACTTATGGTCCTATAGCTTAGGGAAATTAAAATCAAAAAGACACAGCCAGCCCAAAGTTTGGGACGGCTCTGTTTACATGAACCTCGTTTACGGTACAAGTTCAATATCACAGAAAGCGAAAAATGGATAAAGAAGTTGTGGTACTAACGTACAATGAAATATCACTCAGCAATGAAATCTATGTCATCAGGCCCATAGCAGCATAATGAGTGGATTCAGGTACGATGATTCTAAGTGAAATAAGTCACACAGAAAAAGAAACATCATAAGTTATCACTAATACACGGAATGTAAACTTGGCTACACAGGAACTGAATTACAAAACAGAATAGGGTCTCAAATGTAGAAAACCAACTTATGCTTGCTTAAGAGGAAAGGTGAGTTGGGGTGCTACATAAAACCAGAGATTGAAATTAGCACAGATACCTTTCCATAAGGCAAATATGTAATAGACCAGAGCTACTGCTTGCTCAACGAAGTGGACTCAACACCCCATATTAAACGCCTAAGAATATACCTGACTAGTAAGAATCTTAAAACCTATGGATTTATATGTCTCCGAAAGAGAATCAAGCGTGTGTACAGCGGCATAAACGCAGCAGTGATAGGACTGGTGAGGTTCGGTGAGAAAATGCAGACCCTTTGAAGTCATATTGCATGGTACCCATTCCATGGGTCTCAACTCTCCCGGTTTAAGGGATTCTTCCTTCAGCTAAAACATGCATGTGGAACCCAGAGTATGATCCACCGTGTGATCGGGAAACGTGTTCAAATGTGTCTCAGTTTTCGTCCCCTGGTACTCGGGTGCAACATTCCAGACGCTTTACTAACACTCTCCCCACTTGGAGAGTAAGTGCCTTTAACCTCCTGTTTGGCCCAGTTTGCAAATTCTGCGGAAAATGAACAGGAATAGGGAGAACCAATGAGAGACTAGCTGGAGGTGTCTGGACGGGCAAATTTAACTCTCATTTCCCACCAGGAAGAGGAATTAACCAAAGGCTCAGCGAGCTATGCTGGAACCACACTAGGGCCTCAAGCAATCCTGCAGTGTTGCGGCCACCTCACAAGAAAGCGAGTTGAAGAAAGGAGCTCAGGGGCACTGTAATTCACAAACCTTCAGAGTTATAAATGACAGCTATCGTCCAAAAATATATTGAAGTAAGGCTGCCAAGAGGACTTGAAAGCGGGGCAGAATTGCAGGAAACCGATTTCAGGAGGTAGACTAGAACTGCATGTAAAGCATAGGAAAAGAGGCAGAACGTCCACAATGATGCACTTGGCCAAAAAGGGCGTATGCGTTTTTTCCTGAATATATTCAGGAAAAAACGCATACGCCCTTTTTGGCCAACCAAGCAAGCTTGCAAAGGAAATCTGCACTACAATGAAGTCTCACTGCCCCCCGGTCAAAAGGGCCATCTGAAAAAAGTGTAAAATCCAGAAAGGCAGGACAGGCCTTGGAGAACTGGGAGCCTAGTTAGGCTGATGGGCGGGATGTAAATTGCCAAGAGCCACTCTGGAGAAGTGTATGGTGTTTCCTGAAACATCTAAAAAACAAAGCAACAGAGCCTAGGGCACTTCCACTTATGGTCCTATAGCTTAGGGAAATTAAAATAAAAAAGACACAGCCACCCCAAAGTTTGGGACGGCTCTGTTTACAAGAACCTCGTTTACGGTATAAGTTCAATATCACAGAAAGCGAAGAATGGATAAAGAAGTTGTGGTACTAACGTAGAATGAAATATCACTCAGCAATGAAATCTATGTCATCATGCCCATAGCAGCATAATGAGTGGATTCAGGTATGATGATTCTAAGTGAAATAAGTCACACAGAAAAAGAAACATCATAAGATATCACTAATACACGGAATGTAAACTTGGCTACACAGGAACTGAAATACAAAACAGAATAGGGTCTCAAATGTAGAAAATCAACTTATGCTTGCTTAAGGGGAAAGGTGAGTTGGGGTGCTGCATAAAACCAGAGATCGAAATTAGCACAGATACCTTTCCATAAGCCAAATATGTAATAGACCAGAGCTACTGCTTGCTCAACGAAGTGGACTCAACACCCCATATTAAACGCCTAAGAATATACCTGACTAGTAAGAATCTTAAAACCTATGGATTTATATGTCTCCGAAAGAGAATCAGGCGTGTGTACAGTGACATAAACGCAGCAGTGTTAGGATTGGTGAGGTTCGGTGAGCAAATGCAGACCCTTTGAAGTCATATTGCATGGTACCCATTCCATGGTTCTCAACTCTCCAGGTTTAAGGGATTCTTCCTTCGGCTAAAACATGCATGTGGAACCCAGAGTATGATCCACCGTGTGATCGGGAAACGTGTTCAAATGTGTCTCAGTTTTCGTCCCCTGGTACTCGGGTGCAACATTCCAGACGCTTTACTAACACTCTCCCCACTTGGAGAGTCAGTGCCTTTAACCTCCTGTTTGGCCCAGTTTGCAATTTCTGCGGAAAATGAACAGGAATAGGGAGAACCAATGAGAGACTAGCTGGAGGTGTCTGGACGGGCAAATTTAACTCTCATTTCCCACCAGGAAGAGGAATTAACCAAAGGCTCAGCGAGCCATGCCGGAACCACACTAGGGCCTAAAGCAATCCTGCGGTGTTGTGGCCACCTCACAAGAAAGCGAGTTGAAGAAAGGAGCTCAGGGGCAATGTAATTCGCAAACCTGCAGAGTTATAAATGACAGCTATCGTCCAAAAATATATTGAAGTAAGGCTGCCAAGAGGACTTGAAAGCGGGGCAGAATTTCAGGAAACCGATTTCAGGAGGTAGACTAGAACTGCATGTAAAGCATAGGAAAAGAGGCAGAACGTCCACAATGATGCACTTGGCCAAAAAGGGCGTATGCGTTTTTTCCTGAATATATTCAGGAAAAAACGCATACGCCCTTTTTGGCCAACCAAGCAAGCTTGCAAAGGAAATCTGCAGTACAATGAAGTCTCACTGCCCCCCGGTCAAAAGGGCCATCTGAAAAAAGTGTAAAATCCAGAAAGGCAGGACAGGCCATGGAGAACTGGGAGCCTAGTTAGGCTGATGGGCGGGATGTAAATTGCCAACAGCCACTCTGGAGAAGTGTATGGTGTTTCCTGAAACATCTAAAAAACAAAGCAACAGAGCCTAGGGCACTTCCACTTATGGTCCTATAGCTTAGGGAAATTAAAATCAAAAAGACACAGCCACCCCAAAGTTTGGGACGGCTCTGTTTACAAGAACCTCGTTTACCATACAAGTTCAATATCACAGAAAGCGAAAAATGGATAAAGAAGTTGTGGTAAGAACGTACAATGAAATATCACTCAGCAATGAAATCTATGTCATCAGGCCCATAGCAGCATAGTGAGTGGATTCAGGTATGATGATTCTAAGTGAAATAAGTCACACAGAAAAAGAAACATCATAAGATATCACTAATACACGGAATGTAAACTTGGCTACACAGGAACTGAATTACAAAACAGAAAAGTGTCTCAAATGCAGAAAACCAACTTATGCTTGCTTAAGGGAAATGGTGAGTTGGGGTGCTGCATAAAACCAGAGATTGAAATTAGCACAGATACCATTCCATAAGCCAAATACGTATTAGACAAAAGCTACTCCTTGCTCAACGAAGTAGACTCAACACCCCATATTAAACGCCTAAGAATATACCTGATTAGTAAGAATCTTAAAACCTATGGATTTATATGTCTCCGAAAGAGAATCAAGCGTGAGTACAGCGGCCTAAACGCAGCAGTGATAGGATTGGTGAGGTTCGGTGAGCAAATGCAGACCCTTTGAAGTCATATTGCATGGTACCCATTCCATGGTTCTCAACTCTCCAGGTTTAAGGGATTCTTCCTTCAGCTAAAACATGCATGTGGAACCCAGAGTATGATCCACCGTGTGATCGGGAAACGTGTTCAAATGTGTCTCACTTTTCGTCCCCTGGTACTCGGGTGCAACATTCCAGACGCTTTACTAACACTTTCCCCACTTGGAGAGTCAGTGCCTTTAACCTCCTGTTTGGCCCAGTTTGCAATTTCTGTGGAAAATGAACAGGAATAGGGAGAACCAATGAGAGACTAGCTGGAGGTGTCTGGACGGGCAAATTTAACTCTCATTTCCCACCAGGAAGAGGAATTAACCAAAGGCTCAGCGTGCCATGCCGGAACCACACTAGGGCCTGAAGCAATCCTGCGCTGTTGCGGCCAGCTCACAAGAAAGCGAGTTGAAGAAAGGAGCTCAGGGGCACTGTAATTCACAAACCTGCAGAGTTATAAATGACAGCTATCGTCCAAAAATATATTGAAGTAAGGCTGGCAAGAGGACTTGAAAGCGGGGCAGAATTGCAGGAAACCGATTTCAGGAGGTAGACTGGAATTGCATGTAAAGCATAGGAAAATAGGCAGAACGTCCACAATGATGCACTTGGCCAAAAAGGGCGTATGGGTTTTTTCCTGAATATATTCAGGAAAAAACCCATACGCCCTTTTTGGCCAACCAAGCAAGCTTGCAAAGGAAACCTGCAGTACAATGAAGTCTCACTGCCCCCTGGTCAAAAGGGCCATCTGAAAAAAGTGGAATATCCAGAAAGGCAGGACAGGCCATGGAGAACTGGGAGCCTTCTTATGCTGATGGGCGGGATGTAAATTGCCAACAGCCACTCTGGAGAAGTGTATGGTGTTTCCTGAAACATCTAAAAAACAAAGCAACAGAGCCTAGGGCACTTCCACTTATGGTCCTATAGATTAGGGAAATTAATATCACAAAGACACAGCCTCCCCAATGTTTGGGACAGCTCTGTTTACAAGAACCTCGTTTACGGTACAAGTTCAATATCGCAGAAAGCGAAAAATGGATAAAGAAGTTGTGGTACTTACGTACAATGCAATATCACTCAGCAATGAAATCTATGTCATCAGGCCGGTAGCAGCATAATGAGTGGATTCAGGTACGATGATTCTAAGTGAAATAAGTCACACAGAAAAAGAAACATCATAAGATATCACTACTACACGGAATGTAAACTTGGCTACACAGGAACTGAATTACAAAACAGAACAGGGTCTCAAATGTAGAAAACCAACTTATGCTTGTTAAGGGGAAAGGTGAGTTGGGGTGCTACATAAAACCAGAGATTGAAATTAGCACAGATACCTTTCCATAAGCCAAATATGTAGTAGACAAGTGCTACTGCTTGCTCAACGAAGTGGACTCAACACCCCATATTAAACGCCTAAGAATATACCTGACTAGTAAGAATCTTAAAACCTATGGATTTATATGTCTCCGAAAGAGAATCAAGCGTGTGTACAGCGACATAAACGCAGCAGTGTTAGGATTGGTGAGGTTCGGTGAGCAAATGCAGACCCTTTGAAGTCATATTGCATGATACCCATTCTATGGGTCTCAACTCTCCAGGTTTAACGGATTCTTCCTTCAGATAAAACATGCATGTGGGACCCAGAGTATGATCCACCGTGTGATCGGGAAACGTGTTCAAATGTGTCTCACTTTTCGTCCCCTGGTACTCGGGTGCAACATTCCAGACGCTTTACTAACACTCTCCCCACTTGGAGAGTCAGTGCCTTTAACCTCCTGTTTGGCCCAGTTTGCAATTTCTGTGGAAAATGAACAGGAATAGGGAGAACCAATGAGAGACTAGCTCGAGGTGTCTGGACGGGCAAATTTAACTCTCATTTCCCACGAGGAAGAGGAATTAACGAAAGGCTCAGCGAGCCATGCCGGAACCACACTAGGGCCTGAAGCAATCCTGCGGTGTTGCGGCCATCTCACAAGAAAGCGAGTTGAAGAAAGGA
This sequence comes from Grampus griseus, assembly GCF_964374135.1. Taxonomy (NCBI): domain Eukaryota; kingdom Metazoa; phylum Chordata; class Mammalia; order Artiodactyla; family Delphinidae; genus Grampus; species Grampus griseus. The sequence goes on along the minus strand of NW_028132821.1, from coordinate 63,139 downwards.
GCTCAGGGGCACTGTCATTCACAAACCTGCAGAGTTATAAATGACAGCTATCGTCCAAAAATATATTGAAGTAAGGCTGCCAAGAGGACTTGAAAGCGGGGCAGAATTGCAGGAAACCGATTTCAGGAGGTAGACGGGAATTGCATGTAAAGCATAGGAAAAGAGGCAGAACGTCCACAATGATGCACTTGGCCAAAAAGGGCGTATGCGTTTTTTCCTGAATATATTCAGGAAAAAACGCATACGCCCTTTTTGGCCAACCAAGCAAGCTTGCAAAGGAAATCTGCACTACAATGAAGTCTCACTGCCCCCCGGTCAAAAGGGCCATCTGAAAAAAGTGTAAAATCCAGAAAGTCAGGACAGGCCTTGGAGAACTGGGAGCATAGTTAGGCTGATGGGCGGGATGTACATTGCCAACAGCCACTCTGGAGAAGTGTATGGTATTTCCTGAAACATCCAAAAAACAAAGCAACAGAGCCTAGGGCACTTCCACTTATGGTCCTATAGCTTAGGGAAATTAAAATCAAAAAGACACAGCCACCCCAAAGTTTGGGACGGCTCTGTTTACAAGAACCTCGTTTACGGTACAAGTTCAATATCGCAGAAAGCGAAAAATGGATAAAGAAGTTGTGGTACTAATGTACAATGAAATATCACTCAGCAATGAAATTTATGTCATCAGGCCCATAGCAGCATAATGAGTGGATTCAGGTACGATGATTCTAAGTGAAATAAGTCACACAGAAAAAGAAACATCATAAGTTATCAATAATACACGGAATGTAAACTTGGCTACACAGGAACTGAATTACAAAACAGAATAGGGTCTCAAATGTAGAAAACCAACTTATACTTGCTTAATGGGAAAGGTGAGTTGGGGTGCTGCATAAAACCAGAGATTGAAATCAGCACAGATACCTTTCCATAAGCCAAATATGTAATAGACAAGAGCTACTCCTTGCTCAACGAAGTGAACTCAACACCCCATCTTAAACGCCTAAGAATATACCTGACTAGTAAGAATCTTAAAACCTATGGATTTATATGTCTCCGAAAGAGAATCAAGCGTGTGTACAGTGGCATAAATGCAGCAGTGATAGGATTGGTGAGGTTCGGTGAGCAAATGCAGACCCTTTGAAGTCATATTGCATGGTACCCATTACATGGGTCTCAAATCTCCAGGTTTAAGGGATTCTTCCTTCAGCTAAAACATGCATGTGGAAAACAGAGTATGATCCACCGTGTGATCGGGAAACGTGTTCAAATGTGTCTCAGTTTTCGTCCCCTGGTGCTCGGGTGCCACATTCCAGACGCTTTACTAACACTCTCCCCACTAGGAGAGTCAGTGCCTTTAACCTCCTGTTTGTCCCAGTTTGCAATTTCTGTGGAAAATGAACAGGAATAAGGAGAACCAATGAGAGACTAGCTGGAGGTGTCTAGACGGGCAATTTTAACTCTCATTTCCCACCAGGAAGAGGAATTAACCAAAGGCTCAGCGTGCCATGCCGGAACCGCACTACGGCCTGAAGCAATCCTGCGGTGTTGCGGCCAGCTCACAAGAAAGCGAGTTGAAGAAAGGAGCTCAGGGGCCCTGTAATTCACAAACCTGCAGAGTTATAAATGACAGCTATCGTCCAAAAATATATTGAAGTAAGGCTGCCAAGAGGACTTGAAAGCGGGGCAGAATTGCAGGAAACCGATTTCAGGAGGTAGACTGGAATTGCATGTAAAGCATAGGAAAAGAGGCAGAACGTCCACAATGATGCACTTGGCCAAAAAGGGCGTATGCGTTTTTTCCTGAATATATTCAGGAAAAAACGCATACGCACTTTTTGGCCAACCAAGCAAGCTTGCAAAGGAAATCTGCACTACAATGAAGTCTCACTGCCCCCCGGTCAAAAGGGCCATCTGAAAAAAGTGTAAAATCCAGAAAGGCAGGACAGGCCATGGAGAACTGGGAACCTTGTTATGCTGCTGGGCGGGATGTAAATTGCCAACAGCCACTCTGGAGAAGTGTATGGTGTTTCCTGAAACATCTAAAAAACAAAGCAACAGAGCCTAGGGCACTTCCACTTATGGTCCTATAGCTTAGGGAAATTAAAATCTAAAAGACACAGCCACCCCAAAATTTGGGACGGCTCTGTTTACAAGAACCTCGTATACGGTACAAGTTCAATATCGCAGAAAGCGAAAAATGGATAAAGAAGTTGTGGTACTTACGTAGAATGCAATATCACTCAGCAATGAAATCTATGTCATCAGGCCAGTAGCAGCATAATGAGTGGATTCAGGTACGATGATTCTAAGTGAAATAAGTCACACAGTAAAAGAAACATCATAAGGTATCACTAATACACGGAATGTAAACTTGGCTACACAGGAACTGAATTACAAAACAGAACAGGGTCTCAAATGTAGAAAACCAACTTATGCTTGCTTAAGGGGAATGGTGAGTTGGGGTGCTGCATAAAACCAGAGATTGAAATTAGCACAGATACCGTTCCATAAGCCAAATATGTAATAGACAAGAGCTACTCCTTGCTCAACGAAGTGGACTCAACACCCCATATTAAACGCCTAAGAATATACCTGACTAGTAAGAATCTTAAAACCTATGGATTTATATGTCTCCGAAAGAGAATCAAGCGTGTGTACAGCGGCATAAATGCAGCAGTTATAGGATTGGTGAGGTTCGGTGAGCAAATGCAGACCCTTTGAAGTCATATTGCATGGTACCCATTCCAAGGGTCTCAACTCTCCAGGTTTAAGGGATTCTTCCTTCAGCTAAAACATGCATGTGGAACCCAGAGTATCATCCACCGTGTGATCGGGAAACGTGTTCAAATGTGTCTCAGTTTTCGTCCCCTGGTACTCGGGTGCAACATTCCAAACGCTTTACTAACACTCTCCCCACTTGGAGAGTCAGTGCCTTTAAACTCCTGTTTGGCCCAGTTTGCAATTTCTGCGGAAAATGAAGAGGAATAGGGAGAACCAATGAGAGACTAGCTGGAGGTGTCTGGACGGGCAAATTTAACTCTCATTTCCCACCAGGAAGAGGAATTAACCAAATGCTCAGCGTGCCATGCCGGAACCACAGTAGGGCCTGAAGCAATCCTGCGGTGTTGCAGCCAGCTCACAAGAAAGCGAGTTGAAGAAAGGAGCTCCGGGGCCCTGTAATTCACAAACCTGCAGAGTTATAAATGACAGCTATCGTCCAAAAATATATTGAAGTAAGCCTGCCAAGAGGACTTGAAAGCGAGGCAGAATTGCAGGAAACCGATTTCAGGAGGTAGACTGGAATTGCATGTAAAGCATAGGAAAAGAGGCAGAACGTCCACAATGATGCACTTGGCCAAAAAGGGCGTATGCGTTTTTCCCTGAATATATTCAGGAAAAAACGCATACGCCCTTTTTGGCCAACCAAGCAAGCTTGCAAAGGAAATCTGCACTACAATGAAGTCTCACTACCCCCGGTCAAAAGGGCCATCTGAAAATAGTGTATAATCCAGAGAGGCAGGACAGGCCAATGAGAACTGGGAGCCTTGTTATGCTGACGGGTGCGATGTAAATTGCCAACAGCCACTCTGGAGAAGTGTATGGTGTTTCCTGAAACATCTAAAAAACAAAGCAACAGAGCCTAGGGCACTTCCACTTATGGTCCTATAGCTTAGGGAAATTAAAATCAAAAAGACACAGCCACCCCAAAGTTTGGGACGGCTCTGTTTACAAGAACCTCGTTTACGGTACAAGTTCAATATCGCAGAAAGCGAAAAATGGATAAAGAAGTTGTGGTACTTACGTAGAATTCAATATCACTCAGCAATGAAATCTATGTCATCAGGCCAGTAGCAGCATAATGAGTGGATTCAGGTACGATGATTCTAAGTGAAATAAGTCACACAGAAAAAGAAACATCATAAGGTATCACTAATACACGGAATGTAAACTTGGCTACACAGGAACTGAATTACAAAACAGAATAGGGTCTCTAATGTAGAAAACCAACTTATGCTTGCTTAAGGGGAAAGGTGAGTTGGGGTGCTGCATAAAACCAGAGATTGAAATCAGCACAGATACCTTTCCATAAGCCAAATATGTAATAGACAAGAGCTACTCCTTGGTCAACGAAGTGAACTCAACACCCCATCTTAAACGCCTAAGAATATACCTGACTAGTAAGAATCTTAAAACCTATGGATTTATATGTCTCCGAAAGAGAATCAAGCGTGTTTTCAGTGGCATAAATGCAGCAGTGATAGGATTGGTGAGGTTCGGTGAGCAAATGCAGACCCTTTGAAGTCATATTGCATGGTACCCATTACATGGGTCTCAACTCTCCAGGTTTAAGGGATTCTTCCTTCAGCTAAAACATGCATGTGGAAAACAGAGTATGATCCACCGTGTGATCGGGAAACGTGTTCAAATGTGTCTCAGTTTTCGTCCCCTGGTACTCGGGTGCCACATTCCAGACGCTTTACTAACACTCTCCCCACTAGGAGAGTCAGTGCCTTTAACATCCTGTTTGTCCCAGTTTGCAATTTCTGTGGAAAATGAACAGGAATAGGGAGAACCAATGAGAGACTAGCTGGAGGTGTCTAGACGGGCAAATTTAACTCTCATTTCCCACCAGGAAGAGGAATTAACCAAAGGCTCAGCGTGCCAAGCCGGAACCACACTAGGGCCTGAAGCAATCCTGCGGTGTTGCGGCCAGCTCACAAGAAAGCGAGTTGAAGAAAGGAGCTCAGGGGCCCTGTAACTCACAAAGCTGCAGAGTTATAAATGACAGCTATCGTCCAAAAATATATTGAAGTAAGGCTGCCAAGAGGACTTGAAAGCGGGGCAGAATTGCAGGAAACCGATTTCAGGAGGTAGACTGGAATTGCATGTAAAGCATAGGAAAAGAGGCAGAACGTCCACAATGATGCACTTGGCCAAAAAGGGCGTATGCGTTTTTTCCTGAATATATTCAGGAAAAAACGCATACGCCCTTTTTGGCCAACCAAGCAAGCTTGCAAAGGAAATCTGCACTACAATGAAGTCTCACTGCCCCCCGGTCAAAAGGGCCATCTGAAAAAAGTGTAAAATCCAGAAAGGCAGGACAGGCCATGGAGAACTGGGAACCTTGTTATGCTGCTGGGCGGGATGTAAATTGCCAACAGCCACTCTGGAGAAGTGTATGGTGTTTCCTGAAACATCTAAAAAACAAAGCAACAGAGCCTAGGGCACTTCCACTTATGGTCCTATAGCTTAGGGAAATTAAAATCAAAAAGACACAGCCACCCCAAAATTTGGGACGGCTCTGTTTACAAGAACCTCGTATACGATACAAGTTCAATATCGCAGAAAGCGAAAAATGGATAAAGGAGTTGTGGTACTTACGTACAACGCAATATCACTCAGCAATGAAATCTATGTCATCAGGCCAGTAGCAGCATAATGAGTGGATTCAGGTATGATGATTCTAAGTGAAAGAAGTAACACAGAAAAAGAAACATCATAAGGTATCACTAATACACGGAATGTAAACTTGGCTACACAGGAACTGAATTACAAAGCAGAATAGGGTCTCAAATGTAGAAAACCAACTTATGCTTGCTTAAGGGGAATGGTGAGTTGGGGTGCTGCATAAAACCAGAGGTTGAAATTAGCACAGATACCTTTCCATAAGCCAAATATGTAATAGACAAGAGCTACTGCTTGCTCAACGAAGTGGACTCAACACCCCATATTAAACGCCTAAGAATATACCTGACTAGTAAGAATCTTAAAACCTATGGATTTATATGTCTCCGAAAGAGAATCCAGCGTGTGTACAGCGACATAAAAGCAGCAATGATAGAATTGGTGATGTTCGGTGAGCAAATGCAGACCCTTTGAATTCATGTTGCATGGTACCCATTCCATGGGTCTCAACTCTCCAGGTTTACGGGATTCTTCCTTCAGCTAGAATATGCATGTGGAACCCAGAGTATGATCAACCGTGTGATCGGGAAACATGTTCAAATGTGTCTGAGTTTTCGTCCCCTGATACTCGGGTGCAACATTCCAGACGCTTTACTAACACTCTCCCCACTTGGAGAGTCAGTGCCTTTAACCTCCTGTTTGGCCCAGTTTGCAATTTCTGCAGAAAATGAACAGGAATAGGGAGAACCAATGAGAGACTAGCTGGAGGTGTCTGGACGGGTGAATTTAACTCTCATTTCCCACCAAGAAGAGGAATTAACCAAAGGCTCAGCGAGCCATGCCGGAAACACACTAGGGCCTGAAGCAATCCTGCGGTGTTGCGGCCAGCTCACAAGAAAGCGAGTTGAAGTATGGAGCTCAGGGGCACTGTAATTCACAAACCTGCAGAGTTATAAATGACAGCTATCGTCCAAAAATATATTGAAGTAAGGCTGCCAAGAGGACTTGAAAGCGGGGCAGAATTGCAGGAAACCGATTTCAGGAGGTAGACTGGAATTGCATGTAAAGCATAGGAAAAGAGGCAGAACGTCCACAATGATGCACTTGGCCAAAAAGGGCGTTTGCGTTTTTTCCTGAATATATTCAGGAAAAAACGCATATGCCCTTTTTGGCCAACCAAGCAAGCTTGCAAAGGAAATCTGCACTACAATGAAGTCTCACTGCCCCCCGGTCAAGAGGGCCATCTGAAAAAAGTGTAAAATCCAGAAAGGGAGGACAGGCCATGGAGAACTGGGAGCCTTCTTATGCTGATGGGCGGGATGTAAATTGCCAACAGCCACTCTGGAGAAGTGCATGGTGTTTCCTGAAACATCTAAAAAACAAAACAACAGAGCCTAGGGCACTTCCACTTATGGTCCTATAGATTAGGGAAATTAAAATCAAAAAGACACAGCCACGCCAAAGTTTGGGACGGCTCTGTTTACAAGAACCTCTTTTACGGTACAAGTTCAATATTGCAGAAAGCGAAAAATGGATAAAGAAGTTGTGGTACTTACGTACAGTGCAATATCACTCAGCAATGAAATCTATGTCATCAGGACAGTAGCAGCATAATGAGTGGATTCAGGTACGATGATTCTAAGTGAAATAAGTCACACAGAAAAAGAAACATCATAAGGTATCACTAATACACGGAATGTAAACTTGGCTACACAGGAACTGAATTACAAAACAGAACAGGGTCTCAAATGTAGAAAACCAACTTATGCTTGCTTAAGGGGAATGGTGAGTTGGGGTGCTGCATAAAACCAGAGATTGAAATTAGCACAGACACCGTTCCATAAGCCAAATATGTAATAGACAAGTGCTACTCCTTGCTCAACGAAGTGGACTCAACATCCCATCTTAAACGCCTAAGAATATACCTGACTAGTAAGAATCTTAAAAGCTATGGATTTATATGTCTCCGAAAGAGAATCAAGCGTGTGTACAGCGGCATAAATGCAGCAGTGATAGGATTGGTGAGGTTCGGTGAGCAAATGCAGACCCTTTGAAGTCATATTGCATGGTACCCATTCCAAGGGTCTCAACTCTCCTGGTTTAAGGGATTCTTCCTTCAGCTAAAACATGCATGTGGAACCCAGAGTATGATCCACCGTGTGATTGGGAAACGTGTTCAAATGTGTCTCAGTTTTCGTCCCCTGGTACTCGGGTGCAACATTCCAAACACTTTACTAACACTCTCCCCACTTGGAGAGTCAGTGCCTTTAAACTCCTGTTTGGCCCAGTTTGCAATTTCTGCGGAAAATGAACAGGAATAGGGAGAACCAATGAGAGACTAGCTGGAGGTGTCTGGACGGGCAAATTTAACTCTCATTTCCCACCAGGAAGAGGAATTAACCAAAGGCTCAGCGTGCCATGCCGGAACCACACTAGGGCCTGAAGCAATCCTGCGGTGTTGCGGCCATCTCACAAGAAAGCCAGTTGAAGAAAGGAGCTCAGGGGCCCTGTAATTCACAAAGCTGCAGAGTTATAAATGACAGCTATCGTCCAAAAATATATTGAAGTAAGGCTGCCAAGAGGACTTGAAAGCGGGGCAGAATTGCAGGAAACCGATTTCAGGAGGTAGACTGGAATTGCATGTAAAGCATAGGACAAGAGGCAGAACGTCCACAATGATGCACTTGGCCAAAAAGTGCGTATGCGTTTTTTCCTGAATATATTCAGGAAAAAACGCATAGGCCTTTTTGGCCAACCAAGCAAGCTTGCAAAGGAAATCTGCACTACAATGAAGTCTCACTGCCCCCCGGTCAAAAGGGCCATCTGAAAAAAGTATAAAATCCAGAAAGGGAGGACAGGCCATGGAGAACTGGGAGCCTTCTTATGCTGATGGGCGGGATGTAAATTGCCAACAGCCACTCTGGAGAAGTGGATGGTGTTTCCTGAAACATCTAAAAAACAAAACATCAGAGCCTAGGGCACTTCCACTTATGGTCCTATAGCTTAGGGAAATTAAAATCAAAAAGACACAGCCACCCCAAAATTTGGAACGGCTCTGTTTACAAGAACCTCTTTTATGGTACAAGTTCAATATCGCAGAAAGCGAAAAATGGATAAAGAAGTTGTGGTAAATACGTACAATGCAATATCACTCAGCAATGAAATCTATGTCATCAGGACAGTAGCAGTATAATGAGTGGATTCAGGTACGATGATTCTAAGTGAAATAAGTCACACAGAAAAAGAAACATCATAAGGTATCACTAATACACGGAATGTAAACTTGGCTACACAGGAACTGAATTACAAAACAGAACAGGGTCTCAAATGTAGAAAACCAACTTATGCTTGCTTAAGGGGAATGGTGAGTTGGGGTGCTGCATAAAACCAGAGATTGAAATTAGCACAGATACCGTTCCATAAGCCAAATATGTAATAGACAAGAGCTACTCCTTGCTCAACGAAGTGGACTCAACACCCCATCTTAAACGCCTAAGAATATACCTGACTAGTAAGAATCTTAAAAGCTATGGATTTATATGTCTCCGAAAGAGAATCAAGCGTGTGTACAGCGGCATAAATGCAGCAGTGATAGGATTGGTGAGGTTCGGTGAGCAAATGCAGACCCTTTGAAGTCATATTGCATGGTACCCATTCCAAGGGTCTCAACTCTCCAGGTTTAAGGGATTCTTCCTTCAGCTAAAACATGCATGTGGAACCCAGAGTATGATCCACCGTGTGATTGGGAAACGTGTTCAAATGTGTCTCAGTTTTCGTCCCCTGGTACTCGGGTGCAACATTCCAAACACTTTACTAACACTCTCCCCACTTGGAGAGTCAGTGCCTTTAAACTCCTGTTTGGCCCAGTTTGCAATTTCTGCGGAAAATGAACAGGAATAGGGAGAACCAATGAGAGACTAGCTGGAGGTGTCTGGACGGGCAAATTTAACTCTCATTTCCCACCAGGAAGAGGAATTAACCAAAGGCTCAGCGTGCCATGCCGGAACCACACTAGGGCCTGAAGCAATCCTGCGGTGTTGCGGCCATCTCACAAGAAAGCGAGTTGAAGAAAGGAGCTCAGGGGCACTGTCATTCACAAACCTGCAGAGTTATAAATGACAGCTATCGTCCAAAAATATATTGAAGTAAGGCTGCCAAGAGGACTTGAAAGCGGGGCAGAATTGCAGGAAACCGATTTCAGGAGGTAGACGGGAATTGCATGTAAAGCATAGGAAAAGAGGCAGAACGTCCACAATGATGCACTTGGCCAAAAAGGGCGTATGCGTTTTTTCCTGAATATATTCAGGAAAAAACGCATACGCTCTTTTTGGCCAACCAAGCAAGCTTGCAAAGGAAATCTGCACTACAATGAAGTCTCACTGCCCCCCGGTCAAAAGGGCCATCTGAAAAAAGTGTATAATCCAGAGAGGCAGGACTGGCCAATGAGAACTGGGAGCCTTGTTATGCTGATGGTTGCGATGTAAATTGCCAAAAGCCACTCTGGAAAAGTGTATGGTGTTTCCTGAAACATCTAAAAAACAAAGCAACAGAGCCTAGGGCACTTCCACTTATGGTCCTATAGCTTAGGGAAATTAAAATCAAAAAGACACAGCCACCCCAAAGTTTGGGACGGCTCTGTTTACAAGAAACTCGTTTACGGTACAAGTTCAATATCGCAGAAAGCGAAAAATGGATAAAGAAGTTGTGGTACTTACATAGAATGCAATATCACTCAGCAATGAAATCTATGTCATCAGGCCAGTAGCAGCATAATGAGTGGATTCAGGTACGATGATTCTAAGTGAAATAAGTCACAGAGAAAAAGAAACATCATAAGGTATCACTAATACACGGAATGTAAACTTGGCTACACAGGAACTGAATTACAAAACAGAATAGGGTCTCAAATGTAGAAAACCAACTTATGCTTGCTTAAGGGGAAAGGTGAGTTGGGGTGCTGCATAAAACCAGAGATTGAAATCAGCACAGATACCTTTCCATAAGCCAAATATGTAATAGACAAGAGCTACTCCTTGCTCAACGAAGTGAACTCAACACCCCATCTTAAACGCCTAAGAATATACCTGACTAGTAAGAATCTTAAAACCTATGGATTTATATGTCTCCGAAAGAGAATCAAGCGTGTGTACAGCGGCATAAATGCAGCAGTGATAGGATTGGTGAGGTTCGGTGAGCAAATGCAGACCCTTTGAAGTCATATTGCATGGTACCCATTCCATGGGTCTCAACTCTCCAGGTTTAAGGGATTCTTCCTTCAGCTAAAACATGCATGTGGAAAACAGAGTATGATCCACCGTGTGATCGGGAAACGTGTTCAAATGTGTCTCAGTTTTCGTCCCCTGGTACTCGGGTGCCACATTCCAGACGCTTTACTAACACTCTCCCCACTAGGAGAGTCAGTGCCTTTAACCTCCTGTTTGGCCCAGTTTGCAATTTCTGCGGAAAAACAACAGGAATAGGGAGAACCAATGAGAGACTAGCTGGAGGTGTCTGGACGGGCGAATTTAACTCTCATTTCCCACCAAGAAGAGGAATTAACCAAAGGCTCAGCGAGCCATGCCTGAACCACACTAGGGCCTGAAGCAATCCTGCGGTGTTGCGGTCAGCTCACAAGAAAGCGAGTTGAAGAATGGAGCTCAGGGGCACTGTAATTCACAAACCTGCAGAGTTATAAATGACAGCTATCGTCCAAAAATATATTGAAGTAAGGCTGCCAAGAGGACTTGAAAGCGGGGCAGAATTGCAGGAAACCGATTTCAGGAGGTAGACTGGAATTGCATGTAAAGCATTGGAAAAGAGGCAGAACGTCCACAATGATGCACTTGGCCAAAAAGTGCGTATGCGTTTTTTCCTGAATATATTCAGGAAAAAACGCATAGGCCTTTTTGGCCAACCAAGCAAGCTTGCAAAGGAAATCTGCACTACAATGAAGTCTCACTGCCCCCCGGTCAAAAGGGCCATCTGAAAAAAGTATAAAATCCAGAAAGGGAGGACAGGCCATGGAGAACTGGGAGCCTTCTTATGCTGATGGGCGGGATGTAAATTGCCAACAGCCACTCTGGAGAAGTGCATGGCGTTTCCTGAAACATCTAAAAAACAAAACAACAGAGCCTAGGGCACTTCCACTTATGGTCCTATAGCTTAGGGAAATTAAAATCAAAAAGACACAGCCACGCCAAAGTTTGGGACGGCTCTGTTTACAAGAACCTCTTTTACGGTACAAGTTCAATATCGCAGAAAGCGAAAAATGGATAAAGAAGTTGTGGTACTTACGTACAATGCAATATCACTCAGCAATGAAATCTATGTCATCAGGCCAGTAGCAGCATAATGAGTGGATTCAGGTACGATGATTCTAAGTGAAATAAGTCACACAGAAAAAGAAACATCATAAGGTATCACTAATACACGGAATGTAAACTTGGCTACACAGGAACTGAATTACAAAACAGAACAGGGTCTCAAATGTAGAAAACCAACTTATGCTAGCTTAAGGGGAATGGTGAGTTGGGGTGCTACATAAAACCAGAGATTGAAATTAGCACAGATACCTTTCCATAAGCCAAATACGTAATAGACAAGAGCTACTCCTTGCTCAACGAAGTGGACTCAACACCCCATATTAAACGCCTAAGAATATACCTGACTAGTAAGAATCTTAAAACCTATTGATTTATATGTCTCCGAAAGAGAATCAAGCATGTGTACAGCGACATAAAAGCAGCAGTGATAGGATTGGTGAGGTTCGGTGAGCAAATGCAGACCCTTTGAAGTCATATTGCATGGTACCCATTCCATGGGTCTCAACTCTCCAGGTTTAAGGGATTCTTCCTTCAGCTAAAACATGCATGTGGAACCCAGAGTATGATCCACCGTGTGATCGGGAAACGTGTTCAAATGTGTCTCAGTTTTCGTCCCCTGGTACTCGGGTGCAATATTCCAGACGCTTTACTAACACTCTCCCCACTTGGAGAGTCAGTGCCTTTAAACTCCTGTTTGGCCCAGTTTGCAATTTCTGCGGAAAATGAACAGGAATAGGGAGAACCAATGAGAGACTAGCTGGAGGTGTCTGGACGGGCAAATTTAACTCTCATTTCCCACCAGGAAGAGGAATTAACCAAAGGCTCAGCGTGCCATGCTGGAACCACACTAGGGCCTGAAGCAATCCTGCGGTGTTGCGGCCAGCTCACAAGAAAGCGAGTTGTAGAAAGGAGCTCAGGGGCACTGTAATTCACAAACCTGCAGAGTTATAAATGACAGCTATCGTCCAAAAATATATTGAAGTAAGGCTGCCAAGAGGACTTGAAAGCAGGGCAGAATTGCAGGAAACAGATTTCAGGAGGTAGACTGGAATTGCATGTAAAGCATAGGAAAAGAGGCAGAACGTCCACAATGATGCACTTGGCCAAAAAGGGCGTATGCGTTTTTTCCTGAATATATTCAGGAAAAAACGCATACGCCCTTTTTGGCCAACCAAGCAAGCTTGCAAAGGAAATCTGCACTACAATGAAGTCTCACTACCCCCAGTAAAAAGGGCCATATGAAAAAAGTGTATAATCCAGAGAGGCAGGACAGGCCAATGAGAACTGGGAGCCTTGTTATGCTGATGGGTGCGATGTAAATTGCCAAAAGCCACTCTGGAAAGTGTATGGTGTTTCCTGAAACATCTAAGAAACAAAGCAACAGAGCCTAGGGCACTTCCACTTATGGTCCTATAGCTTAGGGAAATTAAAATCAAACAGACACAGCCACCCCAAAGTTTGGGTTGGCTATGTTTACAAGAACCTCATTTACGGTAGAATTTCAATATCGCAGAAAGTGAAAAATGGATAAAGAAGTTGTGGTACTTACGTACAATGCAATATCACTCAGCAATGAAATCTCTGTCATCAGGCCCGTAGCAGCATAATGAGTGGATGCAGGTACGATGATTCTAAGTGGAATAAGTCACACAGAAAATTAAACATCATAACATATCACTAATACACGGAATGTAAACTTGGCTACACAGGAACTGAATTACAAAACAGAACAGGGACTGAAATGTAGAAAACCAACTTATGCTTGCTTAAGGGGAAAGGTGAGTTGGGGTGCTGCATGAAACCAGAGATTGAAATTGGCACAGATACCGTTACATAAGCCAAATATGTAATAGACAAGAGCTACTCCTTGCTCAACGAAGTGGACTCAAGACGCCATATTAAACGCCTAAGAATATACCTGACTAGTAAGAATCTTAAAACCTATGGATTTATATGTCTTTGAAAGGGAATCAAGCGTTTGTACAGTGGCATAAATGCAGCAGTGATAGGATTGGTGAGGTTCGGTGAGCAAATGCAGACCCTTTGAAGTCATATTGCATGGTACCCATTCCATGTTTCTCAACTCTCCAGTTTTAAGGGATTCTTCCTTCAGCTAAAACATGCATGTGGAACCCAGAGTATGATCCACCGTGTGATCGGGAAACGTGTTCAAATATGTCTCAGTTTTCCTCCCCTGGTCCTCGGGTGCAAGATTCCAGATGCTTTACAAACACTCTCCCTACTTGGAGAGTCAGGGCTTTTAACCTCCTGTTTGGTCCAGTTTGAAATTTCTGCGGAAAATGAACAGGAATAGGGAAAACCAATGAGAGACTAGCTGGAGGTGTCTGAACGGACAAATTTAACTCTCATTTCCCACCAGGAAGAGGAATTAACCAAAGGCTCAGCGTGCCATGCCGGAAACACACTAGGGCCTTAAGCAATCCTGTAGTGTTGCGGCCAGCTCACAAGAAAGCAAGTTGAAGAAAGGAGCTCAGGGGCCCTGTAATTCACAAAGCTGCAGAGTTATAAATGACAGCTATCGTCCAAAAATATATTGAAGTAAGGCTGCCAAGAGGACTTGAAAGCGGGTCAGAATTGCAGGAAACCGATTTCAGGAGGTAGACTGGAATTGCATGTAAAGCATAGGAAAAGAGGCAGAACGTCCACAATGATGCACTTGGCCAAAAAGGGCGTATGCGTTTTTTCCTGAATATATTCAGGAAAAAACGCATACACACTTTTTGGCCAACCAAGCAAGCTTGCAAAGGAAATCTGCAGTACAATGAAGTCTCACTGCCCCCCGGTCAAAAGGGCCATCTGAAAAAAGTGTAAAATCCAGAAAGGCAGGACAGGCCATGGAGAACTGGGAGCCTTCTTATGCTGATGGGCGGGATGTCAATGGCAAACAGCCACTCTGGAGAAGTGTATGGTGTTTCCTGAAACATCTAAAAAACAAAGCAACAGAGCCTAGGGCACTTCCACTTATGGTCCTATAGATTAGGGAAATTAAAATCAAAAAGACACAGCCACGCCAAAGTTTGGGACGGCTCTGTTTACAAGAACCTCGTTTACGGTACAAGTTCAATATCGCAGAAAGCGAAAAATGGATAAAGAAGTTGTGGTACTTACGTACAATGCAATATCACTCAGCAATGAAATCTATGTCATGAGGCCAGTAGCAGCATAATGAGTGGATTCAGGTACGATGATTCTAAGTGAAAGAAGTCACACAGAAAAAGAAACATCATAAGGTATCACTAATACACGGAATGTAAACGTGGCTATACAGGAACTGAATTACAAAACAGAATAGGGTCTCAAATGTAGAAAACCAACTTATGCTTGCTTAAGGGGAAAGGTGAGTTGGGGTGCGGCTTAAAACCAGAGTTTGAAACTAGCACAGATACCGTTCCATAAGCCAAATATGTAATAGACAAGAGTTACTGCTTGCTCAACGAAGTGGACTCAACACCCCATATTAAACGCCTAAGAATATACCTGACTAGTAAGAATCTTAAAACCTATGGATTTATATGTCTCCGAAAGAGAATCAAGCGTGTGTACAGCGGCCTAAACGCAGCAGTGATAGGATTGGTGAGGTTCGGTGAGCAAATGCAGACCCTTTGAATTCATATTTCATGGTACCCATTCCATGGTTCTCAACTCTCCAGGTTTAAGGGATTCTTCCATAAGCTAAGACATGCATGTGGAACCCAGAGTATGATCCACCGTGTGATCGGGAAATGTGTTCAAATGTGTCTCAGTTTTCGTCCCCTGGTACTCGGGTGCAACATTAAAGACGCTTTACTAACACTCTCCCCACTTGGAGAGTCAGTGCCTTTAACATCCTGTTTGTCTCAGTTTGCAATTTCTGCGGAAAATGAACATGAATAGGGACAACCAATGAGAGACTAGCTGGAGGTGTCTGGACGGGCAAATTTAACTCTCATTTCCCACCAGGAAGAGGAATTAACCAAAGGCTCAGTGTGTCATGCCGAAACCACACTAGGGCCTGAAGCAATCCTGCGGTGTTGCGGCCAGCTCACAAGAAAGCGAGTTGAAGAAAGGAGGTCAGAAGGCCTTGTAATTCACAAAACTGCAGAGTTATAAATGACAGCTATCGTCCAAAAATATATCGAAGTAAGGCTGCCAAGAGGACATGAAAGCAGGGCGGAATTGCCAGAAACCGATTTCAGGAGGTAGACTGGAATTGCATGTAAAGCATAGGAAAAGAGGCAGAACGTGCACAATGATGTACTTAGGGTGTATGCGTTTTTTCCTGAATCTATTCAGGAAAAAACGAATACGCCCTTTTTGGCCAACCAAGCAAGCTTGCAAAGGAAATCTGCACTACAATGAAGTCTCACTGCCCCCCCGGTCAAAAGGGCTATCTGAAAAATGTGTAAAATCCAGAAAGGCAGGACAGGGCATGGAGAACTGGGAGCCTTCTTATGCTGATGGGCGGGATGTAAATTGCAAACAGCCACTCTGAAGAAGTGTATGGTGTTTCGTGAAACATCTAGAAATCAAAGCAACAGAGCCTAGGGTACTTCCACTTATGGTCCTATAGCTTAGGGAAATTAAAATCAAAAAGACACAGCCACCCCAAAGTTTGGGACAGCTCTGTTTACAAGAACCTCATTTACGGTACAAGTTCAATATCGCAGAAAGCGAAAAATGGATAAATAAGTTGTTGTATTACGTACAATGCAATATCACTCAGCAAAGAAATCTATGTCATGAGGCCCTTAGCAGCATAATGAGTGGATTCATGAACGATGATTCTAAGTGAAATAAGTCACACAGAAAAAGAAACATCATAAGGTATCACTAATACATGGAATGTAAACTTGGCTACACAGGAACTGAATTACAAACCAGAATATGGTATCAAATGTAGAAAACCAACTTATGCTTGCTTAAGGGGAAAGGTGAGTTGGGGTGCTGCATAAAACCAGAGATTGAAATTAGCACAGATACCGTTCCATAAGCCAAATATGTAATAGACAAGAGCTACTCCTTGCTCAACGAAGTGGACTCAACACCTCATATTAAACGCCTAAGAATATACCTGACTAGTAAGAATCTTAAAACCTATGGATTTATATGTCTCCGAATGAGAATCAAGCGTGTGTACAGCGGCATAAACGCAGCAGTGATCGGATTGGTGAGGATCGGTGAGCAAATGCAGACCCTTTGAAGTCATATTGCATGGTACCCATTCCATGGGTCTCAACTCTCCAGGTTTAAGGGATTCTTCCTTCAGCTACAACATGCATGTGGAACCCAGAGTATGATCCACCATGTGATCGGGAAATGTGTTCAAATGTGTCTCAGTTTTTGTCCCCTGGTACTCGGGTGCAACATTCCAGACGCTTTACTAACACTCTCCCGACTTGGAGAGTCAGTGCCTTTAACCTGCTGTTTGGCCCAGTTTGCAATTTCTGCGGAAAATGAACAGGAATAGGGAGAACCAATGAGAGACTAGCTGGAGGTGTCTGGACGGGCAAATTTAACTCTCATTTCCCACCAGGAAGAGGAATTAACCAAAGGCTCAGCGTGCCATGCCGGAACCACACTAGGGCCTGAAGCAATCCTGCGGTGTTGCGGCCAGCTCACAAGAAAGCGAGTTGAAGAAAGGAGCTCCGGGGCCCTGTAATTCACAAACCTGCAGAGTTATAAATGACAGCTATCGTCCAAAAATATATTGAAGTAAGGCTGCCAAGAGGACTTGAAAGCGGGGCAGAATTGCAGGAAACCGATTTCAGGAGGTAGACTGGAATTGCATGTAAAGCATAGGAAAAGAGGCAGAACGTCCACAATGATGCACTTGGCCAAAAAGGGCGTATGCGTTTTTTCCTGAATATATTCAGGAAAAAACGCATACGCCCTTTTTGGCCAACCAAGCAAGCTTGCAAAGGAAATCTGCACTACAATGAAGTCTCACTGCCCCCCGGTCAAAAGGGCCATCTGAAAAAAGTGTAAAATCCAGAAAGGCAGGACAGGCCATGGAGAACTGGGAGCCTTGTTATGCTGATGGGTGTGATGTAAATTGCCAAAAGCCACTCTGGAGAAGTGTATGGTGTTTCCTGAAACATCTAAAAAACAAAGCAACAGAGCCTAGGGCACTTCCACTTATGGTCCTATAGCTTTGGGAAATTAAAATAAAAAAGACACAGCCACCCCAAAGTTTGGGACAGCTCTGTTTACAAGAACCCCATTTAGGGTACAAGTTCAATATCGCAGAAAGCGAGAAATGGATAAAGAAGTTGAGGTACTTACGTACAATGCAATATCACTCAGCAATGAAATCTATGTCATCAGGCCCTTAGCAGCATAATGAGTGGATTCAGGTACGATGATTCTAAGTGAAATAAGTCACAGAGAAAAAGAAACATCATAAGTTATCACTAATACATGGAATGTAAACTTGGCTACACAGGAACTGAATTACAAAACAGAATAGGGTCTCAAATGTAGAAAACCAACTTATGCTTGCTTAAGGGGAATGGTGAGTTGGGGTGCTGCATAAAACCAGAGATTGAAATTAGCACAGATACAGTTCCATAAGCCAAATATGTAATAGACAAAAGCTACTCCTTGCTCAACGAAGTGGACTCAACACCCCATATTAAACGCCTAAGAATATACCTGACTAGTAAGAATCTTAAAACCTATGGATTTATATGTCTCCGAAAGAGAATCAAACGTGTGTACAGCGGAATAAACGCAGCAGTGATTGGATTGGTGAGGATCGGTGAGCAAATGCAGACCCTTTGAAGTCATATTGCATGGTACCCATTCCATGGGTCTCAACTCTCCAGGTTTAAGGGATTCTTCCTTCAGCTAAAACATGCATGTGGAACCCAGAGTATGATCCACCGTATGATCGGGAAACGTGTTCAAATGTGTCTCAGTTTTCGTCCCCTGGTACTCGGGTGCAACATTCTAGACGCTTTACTAACACTCTCCCCACTTGGAGAGTCAGTGCCTTTAACCTCCTGTTTGGCCCAGTTTGCAATTTCTGCGGAAAAGGAACAGGAATAGGGAGAACCAATGAGAGACTAGCTGGAGGTGTCTGGACGGGCAAATTTAACTCTCATTTCCCACCAGGAAGAGGAATTAACCAAAGGCTCGGAGTGCCATGCCAGAACCACATTAGGGCCTGAAGCAATCCTGCGGTGTTGCGGGCAGCTCACAAGAAAGCCAGTTGAAGAAAGGAGCTCAGGGGCCCTGTAATTCACAAACCTGCAGAGTTATAAATGACAGCTATCGTCCAAAAATATATTGAAGTAATGCTGCCAAGAGGACTTGAAAGTGGGGCAGAATTGCAGGAAACCGATTTCAGGAGGTAGACTGGAATTGCATGTAAAGCGTAGGAAAAGAGGCAGAACGTCCACAATGATGCACTTGGCCAAAAAGGGCGTATGCGTTTTTCCCTGAATATATTCAGGAAAAAATGCATACGCCCTTTTTGGCCAACCAAGCAAGCTTGCAAAGGAAATCTGCACTACAATGAAGTCTCACTGCCCCCCGGTCAAAAGCGCCATCTGAAAAAAGTGTAAAATCCAGAAAGGCAGAACAGGCCATGGAGAACTGGGAGCCTTGTTATGCTGATGGGCGGGATGTAAATTGCCAACAGCCACTCTGGAGAAGTGTATGGTGTTTCCTGAAACATCTAAAAAACAAAGCAACAGAGCCTAGGGCACTTCCACTTATGGTCCTATAGCTTAGGGAAATTAAAATGAAAAAGACACAGCCACCCCAAAGTTTGGGACGGCTCTGTTTACAAGAACCTCGTATACGGTACAAGTTCAATATCGCAGAAAGCGAAAAATGGATAAAGAAGTTGTGGTACTTACGTACAATGCAATATCACTCAGCAATGAAATCTATGTCATCAGGCCAGTAACAGCATAATGAGTGGATTCAGGTACGATGATTCTAAGTGAAATAAGTCACACAGAAAAAGAAACATCATAAGATATCATTAATACACGGAATGTAAACTTGGCTATACAGAAACTGAATTACAAAACAGAATAGGGTCTCAAATGTAGAAAACCAACTTATGCTTGCTTAAGGGGAATGGTGAGTTGGGGTGCTGCATAAAACCAGAGATTGAAATTAGCACAGATACCATTCCATAAGCCAAATATGTAATAGACAAGAGCTACTGCTTGCTCAACGAAGTGGACTCAACACCCCATATTAAACGCCTAAGAATATACCTGACTAGTAAGAATCTTAAAACCTATGGATTTATATGTCTCTGAAAGAGAATCAAGCGTGTGTACAGCAGCATAAACTCAGCAGTGATCGGATTGTTGTGGATCGGTGAGCAAATGCAGACCCTTTGAAGTCATATTGCATGGTACCCATTCCATGGTTCTCAACTCTAAAGGTTTAAGGGATTCTTCCTTCAGCTAAAACATGCATGTGGAACCCAGAGTATGATCCACCGTGTGATCGGGAAACGTGTTCAAATGTGACTCAGTTTTCGTCCCCTGGTACTCGGGTGCAACATTCCAGACGCTTTACTAACACTTTCCCCACTTGGAGAGTCAGTGCCTTTAACCTGCTGTTTGGCCCAGTTTGCAATTTCTGCGGAAAAGGAACAGGAATAGGGAGAACCAATGAGAGAGTAGCTGGAGGTGTCTGGACGGGCTAATTTAACTCTCATTTCCCAGCAGGAAGTGGAATTAACCAAAGGCTCAGCGTGCCATGCCGGAACCACACAAGGGCCTGAAGCAATCCTTCGGTGTTGCAGCCATCTCACAAGAAAACGAGTTGAAGAAAGGAGCTCAGGGGCACTGTAATTCACAAACCTGCAGAGTTATAAATGAGAGTTATCGTCCAAAAATATATTGAAGTAAGGCAGCCAAGAGGACTTGAAATTTGGGCAGAATTGCAGGAAACCGATTTCAGGAGGTAGACTGGAATTGCATGTAAAGCATAGGAAAAGAGGCAGAACGTCCACAATGATGCACTTGGCCAAAAAGGGCGTATGCGTTTTTTCCTGAATATATTCAGGAAAAAACGCATACGCCCTTTTTGGCCAACCAAGCAAGCTCGCAAAGGAAATCTGCACTACAATGAAGTCTCACTGCCCCCCGGTCAAAAGGGCCATCTGAAAAAAGTGTATAATCCAGAAAGGCAGGACAGGCCATGGAGAACTGGGAGCCTTGTTACGCTGATGAGTGTGATGTAAATTGCCAAAAGCCACTCTGGAGAAGTGTATGGTGTTTCCTGAAACATCTAAAAAACAAAGCAACAGAGCCTAGGGCACTTCCACTTATGGTCCTATAGCTTAGGGAAATTAAAATGAAAAAGACACAGCAACCCCAAAGTTTGGGACGGCTCTGTTTACAAAAACCTCATTTATGGTACAAGTTCAATATCGCAGAAAGCGAGAAATGGATAAAGAAGTTGAGGTACTTACGTACAATGCAATATCACTCAGCAATGAAATCTATGTCATCAGGCCAGTAGCAGCATAATGAGTGGATTCAGGTACGATGATTCTAAGTGAAATAAGTCACACAGAAAAAGAAACATCATAAGTTATCACTAATACATGGAATGTAAACTTGGCTACACAGGAACTGAATTACAAAACAGAACAGGGTCTCAAATGTAGAAAACCAACTTATGCTTGCTTAAGGGGAATGGTGAGTTGGGGTGCTGCATAAATCCAGAGATTGAAATGAGCACAGATACCGTTCCATAAGCCAAATATGTAATAGACAAGAGCTACTCCTTGCTCAACGAATTGGACTGAACACCCCATATTAAACGCCTAAGAATATACCTGACTAGTAAGAATCTTAAAACCTATGGATTTATATGTCTCCGAAAGAGAATCAAGCGTGTGTACAGCGGCATAAACGCAGCAATGATAGGATTTGTGAGGATCGGTGAGCAAATGCAGACCCTTTGAAGTCATATTGCATGGTACCCATTCCATGGGTCTCAACTCTCCAGGTTTAAGGGATTCTTCCTTCAGCTAAAACATGCATGTGGAACCCAGAGTATGATCCACCGTATGATCGGGAAACGTGTTCAAATGTGTCTCAGTTTTCGTCCCCTGGTACTCGGGTGCAACATTGCAGACGCTTTACTAACACTCTCCCCACTTGGAGAGTCAGTGCCTTTAACCTCCTGTTTGGCCCAGTTTGCAATTTCTGCGGAAAAGGAACAGGAATAGGGAGAACCAATGAGAGACTAGCTGGAGGTGTCTGGACGGGCAAATTTAACTCTCATTTCCCACCAGGAAGAGGAATTAACCAAAGGCTCGGAGTGCCATGCCAGAACCACATTAGGGCCTGAAGCAGTCCTGCGGTGTTGCGGGCAGCTCACAAGAAAGCCAGTTGAAGAAAGGAGCTCAGGGGCTCTGTAATTCACAAACCTGCAGAGTTATAAATGACAGCTATCGTCCAAAAATATATTGAAGTAATGCTGCCAAGAGGACTTGAAAGTGGGGCAGAATTGCAGGAAACCGATTTCAGGAGGTAGACTGGAATTGCATGTAAAGCATAGGAAAAGAGGCAGAACGTCCACAATGATGCACTTGGCCAAAAAGGGCGTATGCGTTTTTCCCTGAATATATTCAGGAAAAAATGCATACGCCCTTTTTGGCCAACCAAGCAAGCTTGCAAAGGAAATCTGCACTACAATGAAGTCTCACTGCCCCCTGGTCAAAAGCGCCATCTGAAAAAAGTGTAAAATCCAGAAAGGCAGAACAGGCCATGGAGAACTGGGAGCCTTGTTATGCTGATGGGCGGGATGTAAATTGCCAACAGCCACTCTGGAGAAGTGTATGGTGTTTCCTGAAACATCTAAAAAACAAAGCAACAGAGCCTAGGGCACTTCCACTTATGGTCCTATAGCTTAGGGAAATTAAAATGAAAAAGACACAGCAAACCCAAAGTTTGGGACGGCTCTGTTTACAAGAACCTCGTTTACGGTACAAGTTCAATATCGCAGAAAGCGAAAAATGGATAAAGAAGTTGTGGTACTTACGTACAATGCAATATCACTCAGCAATGAAATCTATGTCATCAGGCCAGTAACAGCATAATGAGTGGATTCAGGTACGATGATTCTAAGTGAAATAAGTCACACAGAAAAAGAAACATCATAAGATATCATTAATACACGGAATGTAAACTTGGCTATACAGAAACTGAATTACAAAACAGAATAGGGTCTCAAATGTAGAAAACCAACTTATGCTTGCTTAAGGGGAATGGTGAGTTGGGGTGCTGCATAAAACCAGAGATTGAAATTAGCACAGATACCATTCCATAAGCCAAATATGTAATAGACAAGAGCTACTGCTTGCTCAACGAAGTGGACTCAACACCCCATATTAAACGCCTAAGAATATACCTGACTAGTAAGAATCTTAAAACCTATGGATTTATATGTCTCCGAAAGAGATTCAAGCGTGTGTACAGCGGCATAAACTCAGCAGTGATCGGATTGGTGTGGATCGGTGAGCAAATGCAGACCCTTTGAAGTCATATTGCATGGTACCCATTCCATGGTTCTCAACTCTCCAGGTTTAAGGGATTCTTCCTTCAGCTAAAACATGCATGTGGAACCCAGAGTATGATCCACCATGTGATCGGGAAACGTGTTCAAATGTGACTCAGTTTTCGTCCCCTGGTACTCGGGTGCAACATTTCAGACGCTTTACTAACACTCTCCCCACTTGGAGAGTCAGTGCCTTTAACCTCCTGTTTGGCCCAGTTTGCAATTTCTGCGGAAAAGGAACAGGAATAGGGAGAACCAATGAGAGAGTAGCTGGAGGTGTCTGGACGGGCTAATTTAACTCTCATTTCCCAGCAGGAAGTGGAATTAACCAAAGGCTCAGCGTGCCATGCCGGAACCACACTAGGGCCTGAAGCAATCCTTCGGTGTTGCAGCCATCTCACAAGAAAACGAGTTGAAGAAAGGAGCTCAGGGGCACTGTAATTCACAAACCTGCAGAGTTATAAATGAGAGTTATCGTCCAAAAATATATTGAAGTAAGGCAGCCAAGAGGACTTGAAAGTTCGGCAGAATTGCAGGAAACCGATTTCAGGAGGTAGACTGGAATTGCATGTAAAGCATAGGAAAAGAGGCAGAACGTCCACAATGATGCACTTGGCCAAAAAGGGCGTATGCGTTTTTTCCTGAATATATTCAGGAAAAAACGCATACGCCCTTTTTGGCCAACCAAGCAAGCTTGCAAAGGAAATCTGCACTACAATGAAGTCTCACTGCCCCCCGGTCAAAAGGGCCATCTGAAAAAAGTGTATAATCCAGAAAGGCAGGACAGGCCATGGAGAACTGGGAGCCTTCTTATGCTGATGAGTGTGATGTAAATTGCCAAAAGCCACTCTGGAGAAGTGTATGGTGTTTCCTGAAACATCTATAAAACAAAGCAACAGAGCCTAGGGCACTTCCACTTATGGTCCTATAGCTTAGGGAAATTAAAATGAAAAAGACACAGCAACCGCAAAGTTTGGGACGGCTCTGTTTACAAAAACCTCATTTATGGTACAAGTTCAATATCGCAGAAAGCGAGAAATGGATAAAGAAGTTGAGGTACTTACGTACAATGCAATATCACTCAGCAATGAAATCTATGTCATCAGGCCAGTAACAGCATAATGAGTGGATTCAGGTACGATGATTCTAAGTGAAATAAGTCACAGAGAAAAAGAAACATCATAAGTTATCACTAATACATGGAATGTAAACTTGGCTACACAGGAACTGAATTACAAAACAGAACAGGGTCTCAAATGTAGAAAACCAACTTATGCTTGCTTAAGGGGAATGGTGAGTTGGGGTGCTGCATAAATCCAGAGATTGAAATGAGCACAGATACCGTTCCATAAGCCAAATATGTAATAGACAAGAGCTACTCCTTGCTCAACGAATTGGACTGAACACCCCATATTAAACACCTAAGAATATACCTGACTAGTAAGAATCTTAAAACCTATGGATTTATATGTCTCCGAAAGAGAATCAAGCGTGTGTACAGCGGCATAAACGCAGCAGTGATAGGATTTGTGAGGATCGGTGAGCAAATGCAGACCCTTTGAAGTCATATTGCATGGTACCCATTCCATGGGTCTCAACTCTCCAGGTTTAAGGGATTCTTCCTTCAGCTAAAACATGCATGTGGAACCCAGAGTATGATCCACCGTATGATCGGGAAACGTGTTCAAATGTGTCTCAGTTTTCGTCCCCTGGTACTCGGGTGCAACATTGCAGACGCTTTACTAACACTCTCCCCACTTGGAGAGTCAGTGCCTTTAACCTCCTGTTTGGCCCAGTTTGCAATTTCTGCGGAAAAGGAACAGGAATAGGGAGAACCAATGAGAGACTAGCTGGAGGTGTCTGGACGGGCAAATTTAACTCTCATTTCCCACCAGGAAGAGGAATTAACCAAAGGCTCGGAGTGCCATGCCAGAACCACATTAGGGCCTGAAGCAATCCTGCGGTGTTGCGGGCAGCTCACAAGAAAGCCAGTTGAAGAAAGGAGCTCAGGGGCCCTGTAATTCACAAACCTGCAGAGTTATAAATGACAGCTATCGTCCAAAAATATGTTGAAGTAATGCTGCCAAGAGGTCTTGAAAGTGGGGCAGAATTGCAGGAAACCGATTTCAGGAGGTAGACTGGAATTGCATGTAAAGCATAGGAAAAGAGGCAGAACGTCCACAATGATGCACTTGGCCAAAAAGGGCGTATGCGTTTTTCCCTGAATATATTCAGGAAAAAACGCATACGCACTTTTTGGCCAACCAAGCAAGCTTGCAAAGGAAATCTACACTACAATGAAGTCTCACTGCCCCCCGGTCAAAAGCGCCATCTGAAAAAAGTGTAAAATCCAGAAAGGCAGAACAGGCCATGGAGAACTGGGAGCCTTGTTATGCTGATGGGCGGGATGTAAATTGCCAACAGCCACTCTGGAGAAGTGTATGGTGTTTCCTGAAACATCTAAAAAACAAAGCAACAGAGCCTAGGGCACTTCCACTTATGGTCCTATAGCTTAGGGAAATTAAAATGAAAAAGACACAGCCACCCCAAAGTTTGGGACGGCTCTGTTTACAAGAACCTCGTTTACGGTACAAGTTCAATATCGCAGAAAGCGAAAAATGGATAAAGAAGTTGTGGTACTTACGTACAATGCAATATCACTCAGCAATGAAATCTATGTCATCAGGCCAGTAACAGCATAATGAGTGGATTCAGGTACGATGATTCTAAGTGAAATAAGTCACACAGAAAAAGAAACATCATAAGATATCATTAATAAACGGAATGTAAACTTGGCTATACAGAAACTGAATTACAAAACAGAATAGGGTCTCAAATGTAGAAAACCAACTTATGCTTGCTTACGGGGAATGGTGAGTTGGGGTGCTGCATAAAACCAGAGATTGAAATTAGCACAGATACCATTCCATAAGCCAAATATGTAATAGACAAGAGCTACTGCTTGCTCAACGAAGTGGACTCAACACCCCATATTAAACGCCTAAGAATATACCTGACTAGTAAGAATCTTAAAACCTATGGATTTATATGTCTCCGAAAGAGATTCAAGCGTGTGTACAGCGGCATAAACTCAGCAGTGATCGGATTGGTGTGGATCGGTGAGCAAATGCAGACCCTTTGAAGTCATATTGCATGGTACCCATTCCATGGTTCTCAACTCTCCAGGTTTAAGGGATTCTTCCTTCAGCTAAAACATGCATGTGGAACCCAGAGTATGATCCACCATGTGATCGGGAAACGTGTTCAAATGTGACTCAGTTTTCGTCCCCTGGTACTCGGGTGCAACATTTCAGACGCTTTACTAACACTCT
Source organism: Grampus griseus (assembly GCF_964374135.1). Lineage (NCBI taxonomy): Eukaryota > Metazoa > Chordata > Mammalia > Artiodactyla > Delphinidae > Grampus > Grampus griseus. Next base: position 36,543 of record NW_028132821.1, on the reverse strand, counting down.
CCCCACTTGGAGAGTCAGTGCCTTTAACCTCCTGTTTGGCCCAGTTTGCAATTTCTGCGGAAAAGGAACAGGAATAGGGAGAACCAATGAGAGAGTAGCTGGAGGTGTCTGGACGGGCTAATTTAACTCTCATTTCCCAGCAGGAAGTGGAATTAACCAAAGGCTCAGCGTGCCATGCCGGAACCACACTAGGGCCTGAAGCAATCCTTCGGTGTTGCAGCCATCTCACAAGAAAACGAGTTGAAGAAAGGAGCTCAGGGGCACTGTAATTCACAAACCTGCAGAGTTATAAATGAGAGTTATCGTCCAAAAATATATTGAAGTAAGGCAGCCAAGAGGACTTGAAAGTTCGGCAGAATTGCAGGAAACCGATTTCAGGAGGTAGACTGGAATTGCATGTAAAGCATAGGAAAAGAGGCAGAACGTCCACAATGATGCACTTGGCCAAAAAGGGCGTATGCGTTTTTTCCTGAATATATTCAGGAAAAAACGCATACGCCCTTTTTGGCCAACCAAGCAAGCTTGCAAAGGAAATCTGCACTACAATGAAGTCTCACTGCCCCCCGGTCAAAAGGGCCATCTGAAAAAAGTGTATAATCCAGAAAGGCAGGACAGGCCATGGAGAACTGGGAGCCTTCTTATGCTGATGAGTGTGATGTAAATTGCCAAAAGCCACTCTGGAGAAGTGTATGGTGTTTCCTGAAACATCTATAAAACAAAGCAACAGAGCCTAGGGCACTTCCACTTATGGTCCTATAGCTTAGGGAAATTAAAATGAAAAAGACACAGCAACCGCAAAGTTTGGGACGGCTCTGTTTACAAAAACCTCATTTATGGTACAAGTTCAATATCGCAGAAAGCGAGAAATGGATAAAGAAGTTGAGGTACTTACGTACAATGCAATATCACTCAGCAATGAAATCTATGTCATCAGGCCAGTAACAGCATAATGAGTGGATTCAGGTACGATGATTCTAAGTGAAATAAGTCACAGAGAAAAAGAAACATCATAAGTTATCACTAATACATGGAATGTAAACTTGGCTACACAGGAACTGAATTACAAAACAGAACAGGGTCTCAAATGTAGAAAACCAACTTATGCTTGCTTAAGGGGAATGGTGAGTTGGGGTGCTGCATAAATCCAGAGATTGAAATGAGCACAGATACCGTTCCATAAGCCAAATATGTAATAGACAAGAGCTACTCCTTGCTCAACGAATTGGACTGAACACCCCATATTAAACACCTAAGAATATACCTGACTAGTAAGAATCTTAAAACCTATGGATTTATATGTCTCCGAAAGAGAATCAAGCGTGTGTACAGCGGCATAAACGCAGCAGTGATAGGATTTGTGAGGATCGGTGAGCAAATGCAGACCCTTTGAAGTCATATTGCATGGTACCCATTCCATGGGTCTCAACTCTCCAGGTTTAAGGGATTCTTCCTTCAGCTAAAACATGCATGTGGAACCCAGAGTATGATCCACCGTATGATCGGGAAACGTGTTCAAATGTGTCTCAGTTTTCGTCCCCTGGTACTCGGGTGCAACATTGCAGACGCTTTACTAACACTCTCCCCACTTGGAGAGTCAGTGCCTTTAACCTCCTGTTTGGCCCAGTTTGCAATTTCTGCGGAAAAGGAACAGGAATAGGGAGAACCAATGAGAGACTAGCTGGAGGTGTCTGGACGGGCAAATTTAACTCTCATTTCCCACCAGGAAGAGGAATTAACCAAAGGCTCGGAGTGCCATGCCAGAACCACATTAGGGCCTGAAGCAATCCTGCGGTGTTGCGGGCAGCTCACAAGAAAGCCAGTTGAAGAAAGGAGCTCAGGGGCCCTGTAATTCACAAACCTGCAGAGTTATAAATGACAGCTATCGTCCAAAAATATGTTGAAGTAATGCTGCCAAGAGGACTTGAAAGTGGGGCAGAATTGCAGGAAACCGATTTCAGGAGGTAGACTGGAATTGCATGTAAAGCATAGGAAAAGAGGCAGAACGTCCACAATGATGCACTTGGCCAAAAAGGGCGTATGCGTTTTTCCCTGAATATATTCAGGAAAAAACGCATACGCACTTTTTGGCCAACCAAGCAAGCTTGCAAAGGAAATCTACACTACAATGAAGTCTCACTGCCCCCCGGTCAAAAGCGCCATCTGAAAAAAGTGTAAAATCCAGAAAGGCAGAACAGGCCATGGAGAACTGGGAGCCTTGTTATGCTGATGGGCGGGATGTAAATTGCCAACAGCCACTCTGGAGAAGTGTATGGTGTTTCCTGAAACATCTAAAAAACAAAGCAACAGAGCCTAGGGCACTTCCACTTATGGTCCTATAGCTTAGGGAAATTAAAATGAAAAAGACACAGCCACCCCAAAGTTTGGGACGGCTCTGTTTACAAGAACCTCGTTTACGGTACAAGTTCAATATCGCAGAAAGCGAAAAATGGATAAAGAAGTTGTGGTACTTACGTACAATGCAATATCACTCAGCAATGAAATCTATGTCATCAGGCCAGTAACAGCATAATGAGTGGATTCAGGTACGATGATTCTAAGTGAAATAAGTCACACAGAAAAAGAAACATCATAAGATATCATTAATAAACGGAATGTAAACTTGGCTATACAGAAACTGAATTACAAAACAGAATAGGGTCTCAAATGTAGAAAACCAACTTATGCTTGCTTACGGGGAATGGTGAGTTGGGGTGCTGCATAAAACCAGAGATTGAAATTAGCACAGATACCATTCCATAAGAGAAATATGTAATAGACAAGAGCTACTGCTTGCTCAACGAAGTGGACTCAACACCCCATATTAAACGCCTAAGAATATACCTGACTAGTAAGAATCTTAAAACCTATGGATTTATATGTCTCCGAAAGAGAATCAAGCGTGTGTACAGCAGCATAAACTCAGCAGTGATCGGATTGTTGTGGATCGGTGAGCAAATGCAGACCCTTTGAAGTCATATTGCATGGTACCCATTCCATGGTTCTCAACTCTAAAGGTTTAAGGGATTCTTCCTTCAGCTAAAACATGCATGTGGAACCCAGAGTATGATCCACCGTGTGATCGGGAAACGTGTTCAAATGTGACTCAGTTTTCGTCCCCTGGTACTCGGGTGCAACATTCCAGACGCTTTACTAACACTTTCCCCACTTGGAGAGTCAGTGCCTTTAACCTGCTGTTTGGCCCAGTTTGCAATTTCTGCGGAAAAGGAACAGGAATAGGGAGAACCAATGAGAGAGTAGCTGGAGGTGTCTGGACGGGCTAATTTAACTCTCATTTCCCAGCAGGAAGTGGAATTAACCAAAGGCTCAGCGTGCCATGCCGGAACCACACTAGGGCCTGAAGCAATCCTTCGGTGTTGCAGCCATCTCACAAGAAAACGAGTTGAAGAAAGGAGCTCAGGGGCACTGTAATTCACAAACCTGCAGAGTTATAAATGAGAGTTATCGTCCAAAAATATATTGAAGTAAGGCAGCCAAGAGGACTTGAAAGTTGGGCAGAATTGCAGGAAACCGATTTCAGGAGGTAGACTGGAATTGCATGTAAAGCATAGGAAAAGAGGCAGAACGTCCACAATGATGCACTTGGCCAAAAAGGGCGTATGCGTTTTTTCCTGAATATATTCAGGAAAAAACGCATACGCCCTTTTTGGCCAACCAAGCAAGCTCGCAAAGGAAATCTGCACTACAATGAAGTCTCACTGCCCCCCGGTCAAAAGGGCCATCTGAAAAAAGTGTATAATCCAGAAAGGCAGGACAGGCCATGGAGAACTGGGAGCCTTGTTATGCTGATGAGTGTGATGTAAATTGCCAAAAGCCACTCTGGAGAAGTGTATGGTGTTTCCTGAAACATCTAAAAAACAAAGCAACAGAGCCTAGGGCACTTCCACTTATGGTCCTATAGCTTAGGGAAATTAAAATGAAAAAGACACAGCAACCCCAAAGTTTGGGACGGCTCTGTTTACAAAAACCTCATTTATGGTACAAGTTCAATATCGCAGAAAGCGAGAAATGGATAAAGAAGTTGAGGTACTTACGTACAATGCAATATCACTCAGCAATGAAATCTATGTCATCAGGCCAGTAGCAGCATAATGAGTGGATTCAGGTACGATGATTCTAAGTGAAATAAGTCACAGAGAAAAAGAAACATCATAAGTTATCACTAATACATGGAATGTAAACTTGGCTACACAGGAACTGAATTACAAAACAGAACAGGGTCTCAAATGTAGAAAACCAACTTATGCTTGCTTAAGGGGAATGGTGAGTTGGGGTGCTGCATAAATCCAGAGATTGAAATGAGCACAGATACCGTTCCATAAGCCAAATATGTAATAGACAAGAGCTACTCCTTGCTCAACGAATTGGACTCAACACCCCATATTAAACACCTAAGAATATACCTGACTAGTAAGAATCTTAAAACCTATGGATTTATATGTCTCCGAAAGAGAATCAAGCGTGTGTACAGCGGCATAAACGCAGCAGTGATAGGATTTGTGAGGATCGGTGAGCAAATGCAGACCCTTTGAAGTCATATTGCATGGTACCCATTCCATGGGTCTCAACTCTCCAGGTTTAAGGGATTCTTCCTTCAGCTAAAACATGCATGTGGAACCCAGAGTATGATCCACCGTATGATCGGGAAACGTGTTCAAATGTGTCTCAGTTTTCGTCCCCTGGTACTCGGGTGCAACATTGCAGACGCTTTACTAACACTCTCCCCACTTGGAGAGTCAGTGCCTTTAACCTCCTGTTTGGCCCAGTTTGCAATTTCTGCGGAAAAGGAACAGGAATAGGGAGAACCAATGAGAGACTAGCTGGAGGTGTCTGGACGGGCAAATTTAACTCTCATTTCCCACCAGGAAGAGGAATTAACCAAAGGCTCGGAGTGCCATGCCAGAACCACATTAGTGCCTGAAGCAATCCTGCGGTGTTGCGGGCAGCTCACAAGAAAGCCAGTTGAAGAAAGGAGCTCAGGGGCCCTGTAATTCACAAACCTTCAGAGTTATAAATGACAGCTATCGTCCAAAAATATATTGAAGTAAGGCTGCCAAGAGGACTTGAAAGTGGGGCAGAATTGCAGGAAACCGATTTCAGGAGGTAGACTGGAATTGCATGTAAAGCATAGGAAAAGAGGCAGAACGTCCACAATGATGCACTTGGCCAAAAAGGGCGTATGCGTTTTTCCCTGAATATATTCAGGAAAAAATGCATACGCACTTTTTGGCCAACCAAGCAAGCTTGCAAAGGAAATCTGCACTACAATGAAGTCTCACTGCCCCCCGGTCAAAAGCGCCATCTGAAAAAAGTGTAAAATCCAGAAAGGCAGAACAGGCCATGGAGAACTGGGAGCCTTGTTATGCTGATGGGCGGGATGTAAATTGCCAACAGCCACTCTGGAGAAGTGTATGGTGTTTCCTGAAACATCTAAAAAACAAAGCAACAGAGCCTAGGGCACTTACACTTATGGTCCTATAGCTTAGGGAAATTAAAAAGAAAAAGACACAGCCACCCCAAAGTTTGGGACGGCTCTGTTTACAAGAACCTCGTTTACGGTACAAGTTCAATATCGCAGAAAGCGAAAAATGGATAAAGAAGTTGTGGTACTTACGTACAATGCAATATCACTCAGCAATGAAATCTATGTCATCAGGCCAGTAACAGCATAATGAGTGGATTCAGGTACGATGATTCTAAGTGAAATAAGTCACACAGAAAAAGAAACATCATAAGATATCATTAATACACGGAATGTAAACTTGGCTATACAGAAACTGAATTACAAAACAGAATAGGGTCTCAAATGTAGAAAATCAACTTATGCTTGCTTAAGGGGAATGCTGAGTTGGGGTGCTGCATAAAACCAGAGATTGAAATTAGCACAGATACCATTCCATAAGCCAAATATGTAATAGACAAGAGCTACTGCTTGTTCAACGAAGTGGACTCAACACCCCATATTAAACGCCTAAGAATATACCTGACTAGTAAGAATCTTAAAACCTATGGATTTATATGTCTCCGAAAGAGAATCAAGCGTGTGTACAGCGGCATAAACTCAGCAGTGATCGGATTGGTGTGGATCGGTGAGCAAATGCAGACCCTTTGAAGTCATATTGCATGGTACCCATTCCATGGTTCTCAACTCTCCAGGTTTAAGGGATTCTTCCTTCAGCTAAAACATGCATGTGGAACCCAGAGTATGATCCACCGTGTGATCGGGAAACGTGTTCAAATGTGACTCAGTTTTCGTCCCCTGGTACTCGGGTGCAACATTCCAGACGCTTTACTAACACTCTCCCCACTTGGAGAGTCAGTGCCTTTAACCTCCTGTTTGGCCCAGTTTGCAATTTCTGCGGAAAAGGAACAGGAAAAGGGAGAACCAATGAGAGAGTAGCTGGAGGTGTCTGGACGGGCTAATTTAACTCTCATTTACCAGCAGGAAGTGGAATTAACCAAAGGCTCAGCGTGCCATGCCGGAACCACACTAGGGCCTGAAGCAATCTTTCGGTGTTGCAGTCATCTCACAAGAAAACGGGTTGAAGAAAGGAGCTCAGGGGCACTGTAATTCACAAACTTGCAGAGTTATAAATGAGAGTTATCGTCCAAAAATATATTGAAGTAAGGCAGCCAAGAGGACTTGAAAGTTGGGCAGAATTGCAGGAAACCGATTTCAGGAGGTAGACTGGAATCGCATGTAAAGCATAGGAAAAGAGGCAGAACGTCCACAATGATGCACTTGGCCAAAAAGGGCGTATGAGTTTTTTCCTGAATATATTCAGGAAAAAACGCATACGCCCTTTTTGGCCAACCAAGCAAGCTCGCAAAGGAAATCGGCACTACAATGAAGTCTCACTGCCCCCCGGTCAAAAGGGCCATCTGAAAAAAGTGTATAATCCAGAAAGGCAGGACAGGCCATGGAGAACTGGGAGCCTTGTTATGCTGATGAGTGTGATGTAAATTTCCAACAGCCACTCTGGAGAAGTGTATGGTGTTTCCTGAAACATCTAAAAAACAAAGCAACAGAGCCTAGGGCACTTCCACTTATGGTCCTATAGCTTAGGGAAATTAAAATGAAAAAGACACAGCAACCCCAAAGTTTGGGACGGCTCTGTTTACAAAAACCTCATTTATGGTACAACTTCAATATCGCAGAAAGCGAGAAATGGATAAAGAAGTTGAGGTACTTACGTACAATGCAATATCACTCAGCAATGAAATCTATGTCATCAGGCCAGTAGCAGCATAATGAGTGGATTCAGGTACGATGATTCTAAGTGAAATAAGTCACAGAGAAAAAGAAACATCATAAGTTATCACTAATACATGGAATGTAAACTTGGCTACACAGGAACTGAATTACAAAACTGAACAGAGTCTCAAATGTAGAAAACCAACTTATGCTTGCTTAAGGGGAATGGTTGAGTTGTGGTGCTGCATAAAACCAGAGATTGAAATGAGCACAGATACCGTTCCATAAGCCAAATATGTAATAGACAAGAGCTACTCCTTGCTCAACGAATTGGACTGAACACCCCATATTAAACACCTAAGAATATACCTGACTAGTAAGAATCTTAAAACCTATGGATTTATATGTCTCCGAAAGAGAATCAAGTGTGTGTACAGCGGCATAAACGCAGCAGTGATAGGATTTGTGAGGATCGGTGAGCAAATGCAGACCCTTTGAAGTCATATTGCATGGTACCAATTCCATGGGTCTCAACTCTCCAGGTTTAAGGGATTCTTCCTTCAGCTAAAACATGCATGTGGAACCCAGAGTATGATCCACCGTATGATCGGGAAACGTGTTCAAATGTGTCTCAGTTTTCGTCCCCTGGTACTCGGGTGCAACATTGCAGACGCTTTACTAACACTCTCCCCACTTGGAGAGTCAGTGCCTTTAAACTCCTGTTTGGCCCAGTTTGCAATTTCTGCGGAAAAGGAACAGGAATAGGGAGAACCAATGAGAGACTAGCTGGAGGTGTCTGGACGGGCAAATTTAACTCTCATTTCCCACCAGGAAGAGGAATTAACCAAAGGCTCGGAGTGCCATGCCAGAACCACATTAGGGCCTGAAGCAATCCTGCGGTGTTGCGGGCAGCTCACAAGAAAGCCAGTTGAAGAAAGGAGCTCAGGGGCCCTGTAATTCACAAACCTGCAGAGTTATAAATGACAGCTATCGTCCAAAAATATATTGAAGTAATGCTGCCAAGAGGACTTGAATGTGGGGCAGAATTGCAGGAAACCGATTTCAGGAGGTAGACTGGAATTGCATGTAAAGCATAGGAAAAGAGGCAGAACGTCCACAATGATGCACTTGGCCAAAAAGGGCGTATGCATTTTTCCCTGAATATATTCAGGAAAAAATGCATACGCCCTTTTTGGCCAACCAAGCAAGCTTGCAAAGGAAATCTGCACTACAATGAAGTCTCACTGCCCCCTGGTCAAAAGCGCCATCTGAAAAAAGTGTAAAATCCAGAAAGGCAGAACAGGCCATGGAGAACTGGGAGCCTTGTTATGCTGATGGGCAGGATGTAAATTGCCAACAGCCACTCTGGAGAAGTGTATGGTGTTTCCTGAAACATCTAAAAAACAAAGCAACAGAGCCTAGGGCACTTCCACTTATGGTCCTATAGCTTAGGGAAATTAAAATGAAAAAGACACAGCCACCCCAAAGTTTGGGACGGCTCTGTTTACAAGAACCTCGTTTACGGTACAAGTTCAATATCGCAGAAAGCGAAAAATGGATAAAGAAGTTGTGGTACTTACGTACAATGCAATATCACTCAGCAATGAAATCTATGTCATCAGGCCAGTAACAGCATAATGAGTGGATTCAGGTACGATGATTCTAAGTGAAATAAGTCACACAGAAAAAGAAACATCATAACATATCATTAATACACGGAATGTAAACTTGGCTATACAGAAACTGACTTACAAAACAGAATAGGGTCTCAAATGTAGAAAACCAACTTATGCTTGCTTAAGGGGAATGGTGAGTTGGGGTGCTGCATAAAACCAGAGATTGAAATTAGCACAGATACCATTCCATAAGCCAAATATGTAATAGACTAGAGCTGCTGCTTGCTCAACGAAGTGGACTCAACACCCCATATTAAACGCCTAAGAATATACCTGACTAGTAAGAATCTTAAAACCTATGGATTTATATGTCTCTGAAAGAGAATCAAGCGTGTGTACAGCGGCCTAAAAGCAGCAGTGATAGGATTGGTGAGGTTCGGTGAGCAAATGCAGACCCTTTGAAGTCATATTGCATGGTACCCATTCCATGGGTCTCAACTCTCCAGGTTTAAGGGATTCTTCCTTCAGCTAAAACATGCATGTGGAACCCAGAGTATGATCCACCGTGTGATCGGGAAATGTGTTCAAATGTGTCTCAGTTTTCGTCCCCTGGTACTCGGGTGCAACATTCCAGACGCTTTACTAACACTCTCCCCACTTGGAGAGTCAGTGCCTTTAAACTCCTGTTTGGCCCAGTTTGCAATTTCTGCGGAAAATGAACAGGAATAGGGAGAACCAATGAGAGACTAGCTGGAGGTGTCTGGACGGGCAAATTTAACTTTCATTTCCCACCAGGAAGAGGAATTAACCAAAGGCTCAGCGTGCCATGCCGGAACCACACTAGGGCCTGAAGCAATCCTGCGGTGTTGCGGCCAGCTCACAAGAAAGCGAGTTGAAGAAAGGAGCTCAGGGGCACTGTAATTCACAAACCTGGAGAGTTATAAATGACAGCTATCGTCCAAAAATATATTGAAGTAAGGCTGCCAAGAGGACTTGAAAGCGGGGCAGAATTGCAGGAAACCGATTTCAGGAGGTAGACTGGAATTGCATGTAAAGCATAGGAAAAGAGGCAGAACGTCCACAATGATGCACTTGGGCAAAAAGGGCGTATGCATTTTTTCCTGAATATATTCAGGAAAAAACGCATATGCCCTTTTTGGCCAACCAAGCAAGCTTGCAAAGGAAATCTGCACTACAATGAAGTCTCACTACCCCCGGTCAAAAGGGCCATCTGAAAAAAGTGTATAATCCAGATAGGCAGGACAGGCCAATGAGTACTGGGAGCCTTGTTATGCTGAAGGGTGCGATGTAAATTGCCAAAAGCCACTCTGGAAAGTGTATGGTGTTTCCTGAAACATCTAAAAAACAAAGCAACAGAGCCTAGGGCACTTCCACTTATGGTCCTATAGCTTAGGGAAATTAAAATCAAAAAGACACAGCCACCCCAAAGTTTGGGACGGCTCTGTTTACAAGAACCTCGTTTACGGTACAAGTTCAATATCGCAGAAAGCGAAAAATGGATAAAGAAGTTGTGGTACTTACGTAGAATGCAATATCACTCAGCAATGAAATCTATGTCATCAAGCCAGTAGCAGCATAATGAGTGCATTCAGGTACGATGATTCTAAGTGAAATAAGTCACAGAGAAAAAGAAACATCATAAGGTATCACTAATACACGGAATGTAAACTTGGCTACACAGGAACTGAATTACAAAAGAGAATAGGGTCTCAAAGGTAGAAAACCAACTTATGCTTCCTTAAGGGGAAAGGTGAGTTGGGGTGCTGCATAAAACCAGAGATTGAAATCAGCACAGATACCTTTCCATAAGCCAAATATGTAATAGACAAGAGCTACTCCTTGCTCAACGAAGTGAACTCAACACCCCATCTTAAACGCCTAAGAATATACCTGACTAGTAAGAATCTTATAACCTATGGATTTATATGTCTCCGAAAGAAAATCAAGCGTGTGTACTGCGACATAAATGCAGCAGTGATAGGATTGGTGAGGATCGGTGAGGAAATGCAGACCCTTTGAAGTCATATTGCATGGTACCCATTCCATGGGTCTCAACTCTCCAGGTTTAAGGGATTCTTCCTTCAGCTAAAACATGCATGTGGAACCCAGAGTATGATCCACCGTGTGATCGGGAAACGAGTTCAAATGTGTCTCAGTTTTCGTCCCCTGGTACTCGGGTGCAACATTCCAAAGGCTTTACTAACACTCTCCCCACTTGGAGAGTCAGTGCCTTTAAACTCCTGTTTGGCCCAGTTTGCAATTTCTGCAGAAAATGAACAGGAATAGGGAGAACCAATGAGAGACTAGCTGGAGGTGTCTGGAAGGGCAAATTTAACTCTCATTTCCCACCAGGAAGAGGAATTAACCAAAGGCTCAGAGTGCCATTCCGGAACGACACTAGGGCCTGAAGCAATCCTGCGGTGTTGCGGCCAGATCACAAGAAAGCGATTTGAAGAAAGGAGCTCCGGGGCCCTGTAATTCACAAACCTGCAGAGTTATAAATGACAGCTATCGTCCAAAAATATATTGAAGTAAGGCTGCCAAGAGGACTTGAAAGCGGGGCAGAATTGCAGGAAACCGATTTCAGGAGGTAGACTGGAATTGCATGTAAAGCATAGAAAAAGAGGCAGAACGTCCACAATGATGCACTTGGCCAAAAAGGGCGTATGCGTTTTTTCCTGAATATATTCAGGAAAAAACGCATACGCCCTTTTTGGCCAACCAAGCAAGCTTGCAAAGGAAATCTGCACTACAATGAAGTCTCACTGCCCCCCGGTCAAAAGGGCCATCTGAAAAAAGTGTAAAATCCAGAAAGGCAGGACAGGCCATGGAGAACTGGGAGCCTAGTTAGGCTGATGGGCGGGATGTAAATTGCCAACAGCCACTCTGGAGAAGTGTATGGTGCTTCCTGAAACATCTAAAAAACAAAGCAACAGAGCCTAGGGCACTTCCACTTATGGTCCTATAGCTTAGGGAAATTAAAATCAAACAGACACAGCCACCCCAAAGTTTGGGATGGCTATGTTTACAAGAACCTCATTTATGGTACAATTTCAATATCGCAGAAAGTGAAAAATGGATAAAGAAGTTGAGGTACTTACGTACAATGCAATATCACTCAGCAATAAAATCTCTGTCATCAGGCCCGTAGCAGCATAATGAGTGGATGCAGGTACGATGATTCTAAGTGAAATAAGTCACACAGAAAATTAAACATCATAACATATCACTAATACACGGAATGTAAACTTGGCTACACAGGAACTGAATTACAAAACAGAACAGGGACTCAAATGTAGAAAACCAACTTATGCTTGCTTAAGGGGAAAGGTGAGTTGGGGTGCTGCATGAAACCAGAGATTGAAATTGGCACAGATACCGTTCCATAACCCAAATATGTAATAGACAAGAGCTACTACTTGCTCAACGAAGTGGACTCAAGACGCCATACTAAACGCCTAAGAATATACCTGACTAGTAAGAATCTTAAAACCTATGGATTTATATGTCTTCGAAAGGGAATCAAGCGTTTGTACAGCGGCATAAATGCAGCAGTGATAGGATTGGTGAGGTTCGGTGAGCAAATGCAGACCCTTTGAATTCATATTGCATGGTGCCCATTCCATGGGTCTCAACTCTCCAGGTTTAAGGGATTCTTCCTTCAGCTAAAACATGCATGTGGAACCCAGAGTATGATCCACCGTGTGATCGGGAAACGTGTTCAAATATGTCTCAGTTTTCTTCCCCTGGTCCTCGGGTGCAAGATTCCAGATGCTTTACTAACACTCTCCCTAATTGGAGAGTCAGGGCTTTTAACCTCCTGTTTGGTCCAGTTTGAAATTTCTGCGGAAAATGAACAGGAATAGGGAAAACCAATGAGAGACTAGCTGGAGGTGTCTGGACGGGCAAATTTAACTCTCATTTCCCACCAGGAAGAGGAATTAACCAAAGGCTCAGCGTGCCATGCCGGAACCACACTAGGGCCTTAAGCAATCCTGTAGTGTTGCGGCCAGCTCACAAGAAAGCATGTTGAAGAAAGGAGCTCAGGGGCCCTGTAATTCACAAAGCTGCAGAGTTATAAATGACAGCTATCGTCCAAAAATATATTGAAGTAAGGCTGCCAAGAGGACTTGAAATCGGGGCAGAATTGCAGGAAACCGATTTCAGGAGGTAGACAGGAATTGCATGTAAAGCATAGGAAAAGAGGCAGAACGTCCACAATGATGCACTTGGTCAAAAAGGGCGTATGCGTTTTTTCCTGAATATATTCAGGAAAAAACGCATACGCCCTTTATGGCCAACCAAGCAAGCTTGCAAAGGAAATCTGCAGTACAATGAAGTCTCACTGCCCCCCGGTCAAAAGGGCCATCTGAAAAAAGTGTAAAATCCAGAAAGGCAGGACAGGCCATGGAGAACTGGGAGCCTTCTTATGCTGATGGGCGGGATGTCAATGGCAAACAGCCACTCTGGAGAAGTGTATGGTGTTTCCTGAAACATCTAAAAAACAAAGCATCAGAGCCTAGGGCACTTCCACTTATGGTCCTATAGATTAGGGAAATTAAAATCAATAAGACACAGCCACGCCAAAGTTTGGGACGGCTCTGTTTACAAGAACCTCGTTTACGGTACAAGTTCAATATCGCAGAAAGCGAAAAATGGATAAAGAAGTTGTGGTACTTACGTACAATGCAATATCACTCAGCAATGAAATCTATGTCATCAGGCCAGTAGCAGCATAATGAGTGGATTCAGGTACGATGATTCTAAGTGAAAGAAGTCACACAGAGAAAGAAACATCATAAGGTATCACTAATACACGGAATGTAAACTTGGCTACACAGGAACTGAATTACAAAACAGAATAGGGTCTCAAATGTAGAAAACCAACTTATGCTTGCTTAAGGGGAAAGGTGAGTTGGGGTGCGGCTTAAAACCAGAGATTGAAATTAGCACAGATACCTTTCCATAAGCCAAATATGTAATAGACAAGAGTTACTGCTTGCTCACCGAAGTGGACTCAACACCCCATATTAAACGCCTAAGAATATACCTGACTAGTAAGAATCTTAAAACCTATGGATTTATATGTCTACGAAAGAGAATCAAGCGTGTGTACAGCGGCCTAAACGCAGCCGTGATAGGATTGGTGAGGTTTGGTGAGCAAATGCAGACCCTTTGAATTCATATTGCATGGTACCCATTCCATGGTTCTCAACTCTCCAGGTTTAAGGGATTCTTCCTTCAGCTAAAACATGCATGTGGAACCCAGAGTATGATCCACCGTGTGATCGGGAAATGTGTTCAAATGTGTCTCAGTTTTTGTCCCCTGGTACTCGGGTGCAACATTCCAGACGCTTTACTAACACTCTCCCGACTTGGAGAGTCAGTGCCTTTAACCTCCTGTTTGGCCCAGTTTGCAATTTCTGCGGAAAATGAACAGGAATAGGGAGAACCAATGAGAGACTAGCTGGAGGTGTCTGGACGGGCAAATTTAACTCTCATTTCCCACCAGGAAGAGGAATTAACCAAAGGCTCAGCGTGCCATGCCGGAACCACACTAGGGCCTGAAGCAATCCTGCGGTGTTGCGGCCAGCTCACAAGAAAGCGAGTTGAAGAAAGGAGCTCAGGGGCACTGTAATTCACAAACCTGCAGAGTTATAAATGACAGCTATCGTCCAAAAATATATTGAAGTAAGGCTGCCAAGAGGACTTGAAAGCGGGGCAGAATTGCAGGAAACCGATTTCAGGAGGTAGACTGGAATTGCATGTAAAGCATAGGAAAAGAGGCAGAACGTCCACAATGATGCACTTGGCCAAAAAGGGCGTATGCGTTTTTTCCTGAATATATTCAGGAAAAAACGCATACGTCCTTTTTGGCCAACCAAGCAAGCTTGCAAAGGAAATCTGTACTACAATGAAGTCTCTCTGCCCCCCGGTCAAAAGGGCCATCTGAAAAAAGTGTATAATCCAGAAAGGCACGACAGGCCATGGAGAACTGGGAGCCTTGTTATAATGATGGGCGGGATGTAAATTGCCAAAAGCCAATCTGGAGAAGTGTATGGTGTTTCCTTATACATCTAAAAAACAAAGCAACATAGCCTAGTGCACTTCCACTTATGGTCCTATAGCTTAGGGAAATTAAAATCAAAAAGACACAGCAACCCCAAAGTTAGGGACGGCTCTGTTGACAAGAACCTCATTTAAGGTACAAGTTCAATATCGCAGAAAGCGAGAAATGGATAAAGAGGTTGAGGTACTTACGTACAATGCAATATCACTCAGCAATGAAATCTATGTCTTCAGGCCCTTAGCAGCATAATGAGTGAATTCAGGTACGATGATTCTAAGTGAAATAAGTCTCAGAGGAAAAGAACCATCATAAGATATCACTAATACACGGAATGTAAACTTGGCTACACAGGAACTGAATTACAAAACAGAACAGGGACTCAAATGTAGAAAACCAACTTATGCTAGCTTAAGGGGAAAGGTGAGTTGGGGTGCTACATGAAACCAGAGATTGAAATTGGCACAGATACCGTTCCATAAGCCAAATATGTAATAGACAAGAGCTACTCCTTGCTCAACGAAGTGGACTCAAGACGCCATATTAAACGCCTAAGAATATACCTGACTAGTAAGAATCTTAAAACCTATGGATTTATATGTCTCTGAAAGAGAATCAAGCGTGTGTGCAGCGGCCTAAACGCAGCAGTGATAGGATTGGTGAGGTTCGGTGAGCAAATGCAGACCCTTTGAAGTCATATTGCATGGTACCCATTCCATGGGTCTCAACTCTCCAGGTTTAAGGGATTCTTCCTGCAGCTAAAACATGCATGTGGAACCCAGAGTATAATCCACCGTGTGATCGGGAATCTTGTTCAAATGTGTCTCAGTTTTCGTCCCCTGGTACTCGGGTGCAACATTCCACATGCTTTACTAACATTCTCCCTACTTGGAGAGTCAGGGCTTTTAACCTCCTGTTTGGCCCAGTTTGCAATTTCTGCGGAAAATGAACAGGAATAGGGAAAACCAATGAGAGACTAGCTGGAGGTGTCTGGACCGACAAATTTAACTCTCATTTCCCACCAGGAAGAGGAATTAACCAAAGGCTCAGCGTGTCATGCCGGAACCACACTAGGGCCTGAAGCAATCCTGCAGTGTTGCGGCCAGCTAACAAGAAAGCAAGTTGAAGAAAGGAGCTCAGGGGCACTATAATTCACAAATATGCAGAGTTATAAATGACAGCTATCGTCCAAAAATATATTGAAGTAAGGCTGCCAAGAGGACTTGAAATCGGGGCAGAATTGCAGGAAACCGATTTCAGGAGGTAGACTGGAATTGCATGTAAAGCATAGGAAAAGAGGCAGAACGTCCACAGTGATGCACTTGGCCAAAAAGGGCATATGTGTTTTTCCCTGAATATATTCAGGAAAAAACGCATACGCACTTTTTGGCCAACCAAGCAAGCTTGCAAAGGAAATCTGCACTACAATGAAGTCTCACTGCCCCACGGTCAAAAGGGCCATCTGAAAAAAGTGTAAAATCCAGAAAGGCAGGACAGGCCATGGAGAACTGGGAGCCTTCTTATGCTGATTGACGGGATGTAAATTGCCAACAGCCACTCTGCAGAAGTGTATGGTGTTTCCTGAAACATCTAAAAAACAAAGCAACAGAGCCTAGGGCACTTCCACTTACGGTCCTATAGATTATGGAAATTAAAATCAAAAAGACACAGCCACCCCAAAGTTTGGGACAGCTCTGTTTACAAGAACCTCGTTTACGGTACAAGTTCTATATCGCAGAAAGCGAAAAATGGATAAAGAAGTTGTGGTACTTACGTACAATGCAATATCACTCAGCAATGAAATCTATGTCATCAGGCCAGTAGCAGCATAATGAGTGGATTCAGGTACGATGATTCTAAGTGAAATAAGTCACACAGAAAAAGAAACATCATAAGATATCACTACTACACGGAATATAAACTTGGCTACAGAGGAACTGAATTACAAAACAGAATAGGGTCTCAAATGTAGAAAACCAACTTATGCTTGCTTAAGGGGAAAGGTGAGTTGGGGTGCTGCATAAAACCAGAGATTGAAATTAGCACAGATACCATTCCATAAGCCAAAAATGTAATAGACAAGAGCTACTGCTTGCTCAACGAAGTGGACTCAACACCCCATATTAAACGGGTAAGAATATACCTGACTAGTAAGAATGTTAAAACCTATGGATTTATATGTCTCCAAAAGAGAATCCAGCGTGTGTACAGCGACATAAAAGCAGCAGTGATAGGATTGGTGATGTTCGGTGAGCAAATGCAGACCCTTTGAATTCATATTGCATGGTACCCATTCCATGGGTCTCAACTCTCCAGGTTTAAGGGATTCTTCCTTGAGCTAAAACATGCATGTGGAACCCAGAGTATGATCCACCGTGTGATTGGGAAACGTGTTCAAATGTGTCTGAGTTTTCGTCCCCTGATACTCGGGTGCAACATTCCAGACGCTTTACTAACACTCTCCCCACTTGGAGACTCAGTGTCTTTAACCTCATGTTTGGCCCAGTTTGCAATTTCTGCGGAAAAGGAACAGGAATAGGGAGAATCAATTAGAGAGTAGCTGGAGATGTCTGGACGGGCAAATTTAACTCTCATTTCCCAGCAGGAAGTGGAATTAACCAAAGGCTCAGAGTGCCATGCCAGAACCACACTAGGGCTTGAAGCAATCCTTCAGTGTTGCGGCCAGCTCACAAGAAAGCGAGTTTAAGAAAGGGGCACTGTAATTCACAAACCTGCAGAGTTATAAATGACAGCAATTGTCCAAAAATATACTGAAGTAAGGCTGCCAAGAGGACTTGAAAGCGGGGCACAATTGCAGGAAACCGATTTCAGGAGGTAGACTGGAATTGCATGTAAAGCATAGGAAAAAAGGCAGAACGTCCACAAATATGCACTTGACCAAAAAGGGCGTATGCGTTTTTTCCTGAATATATTCAGGAAAAAACGCATACGCACTTTTTGGCCAACCAAGCAAGCTTGCATAGGAAATCTGCACTACAATGAAGTCTCACTGCCCCCCGGTCAAAAGGGCCATCTGAAAAAATTGTAAAATCCAGAAAGGCAGGACAGGCCATGGAGAACTGGGAGCCTTGTTATGCTGATGGGCGGGATGTAAATTGCCAACAGCCACTCTGGAGAAGTGTATGGTGTTTCCTGAAACATCTAAAAAACAAAGCAACAGAACCTAGGGCACTTCCACTTATGGTCCTATAGCTTAGTGAAATTAAAATCAAAAAGACACAGCCACCCGAAAGTTTGGGACGGCTCTGTTTACAAGAACCTCGTTTATGGTACAAGTTCAACATCGCAGAAAGCGAAAAATGGATAAAGAATTTGTGGTACTTTCGTACAATGCAATATCACTCAGCAATGAAATCTATGTCATCAGGCCCGTAGCAGCATAATGAGTGGATTCAGGTACGATGATTCTAAGTGAAATAAGTCACACAGAAAAAGAAAAATCATAAGATATCACTAATACACAGAATGTAAACTTGGCTACACAGGAACTGAATTACAAATCAGAACAGGGTCTCTAATGTAGAACCAACTTACGCTTGCTTAAGGGGAAAGGTGAGTTGGGGTGCTACATAAAACCAGAGATTGAAATTAGCACAGATACCGTTCCATAAGCCAAATATGTAATAGACAAGAGCTACTCCTTGCTCAACGAAGTGGACTCAACAACCCATATTTAACGCCTAAGAATATACCTGACTAGAAATAATCTTAAAAACTATGGATTTATATGTCTTCGAAAGAGAATTAAGCGTGTGTACAGCAGCATAAACACAGCACTGATAGGATTGGTGAGGTTCGGTGAGCAAATGCAGACCCTTTGAAGTCATATTGCATGGTACCCATTCCATGGGTCTCAACTCTCCAGGTTTAAGGGATTCTTCCTTCAGCTAAAACATGCATGTGGAACCCAGAGTATGATCCACCGTGTGATCGGGAAACGTGTTCAAATGTGTCTCAGTTTTCGTCCCCTGGTACTCGGGTGCAACATTCCAGACGCTTTACTAACACTCTCCCCACTTGGAGAGTCAGTGCCTTTAAACTCCTGTTTGGCCCAGTTTGCAATTTCGGCGGAAAATGAACAGGAATAGGGAGAACCAATGAGAGACTAGCTGGAGGTGTCTGGACGGGCAAATTTAACTCTCATTTCCCACCAGGAAGAGGAAATAACCAAAGGCTCAGCGTGCCATGCCGGAACCACACTAGGGCCTGAAGCAATCCTGCGGTTTTGCGGCCAGCTCACAAGAAAGCAAGTTGAAGAAAGGAGCTCAGGGGCACTGTAATTCACAAACCTGCAGAGTTATAAATGACAGGTATCATCCAAAATTATACTGAAGTAAGGCTGCGAAGAAGACTTGAATGCGGGGCAGAATTGCTGGAAACTGATTTCAGAAGGTACACGGGAGTCACTCTTGAAGCATAGGAAAAGAGACAGAACTTGGAAAATAATGCACTTGGCAAAAAAGGGCATATGTGTTTTATCCAGAGCTCTCATAACCGAGGGGAGGAGATTCCCAGCAGGCTCCAACTGCCACCTGAGGGCTCACATTGCCAAGGCAACGTGAGCAAGCCAGGCAGGAGTTACCTCACAGCAGAGGTCCCACCTCACATAAGGGTGAGAATCCCAGCCAACATCAGACTCTCACCAGAGGGCCCACATCACCAAGGGGATGGGAATCAGGCAGGAGTGTCTTCACACCAGTGGGGCCACATCATTGAAAGGTGAGGTACTCAGCACATGTGTCCTCAAACCAGAAGACCCACATCACCAAGTGCCTCGGAGTGAGGCAGGCAGGAGTAGCCTCACAACACTGGGCCCATAGAATAAAAAAGTGAGGAATCCAGCAGTTGGAACCTCCCAGCAGGCGGCCCAGAACACCGAGGCTATGGGATCCCAGTCACAGTGAACTCACAGAAGAGGGCCCATGTCATGAAACTGAGCAACCCAGCCATTGGGACCTCAGAGCACGAAGCTCACATCCCCATGGGGATATAAATCTGGTAGGAGTGTCCTCGCACCACTGAGAACATATCAGAAAATTTTGGGAGACCAGCAGTTACGGTCTGACGCCAGAGGACCCTCATCACCAAGGGAAGGAGGCTCTCAGCAGGCTCCAACTGCCACCAGAGGGCTGACGTCGCCAAGGCGATGTGTGCCAACCAGGCACGAATGACCTCACAGCAGAGGGCCCACCTCAGAGAAGTGTGATGAACCCAGTCAGGATCAGACTCGCACCAGAGGGCCCACATCACCAAATGGACTGGAACCAGGCAGGAGTGTCCTCACATGAGTAGGGCCACATCATCTAAAGGTGAGGAACCCAGAACATGTGGCTTCAAACCATAGGACACCCATCACCAAGGGGCTGGGAGTGAGGCAGGCAGGAGGAGCCTCACAACAGAGGGCCCAAAAATAAGAAAGGTGAGGAATCCAGCAGTTGGAACCTCCCAGCAGGCGGCCCAGAGCACAGAGGCTAGGGGATCCAGGCCAGAGTGAACTAACACCAGACAGCCCACATCATGAAACTGTGAGCAACACAGACATTGGGACCTCAGAGCAGAAGGCCCACATCCCCATGGTGATGGGAACATGACAGGAGTGTCCTGGCATCACTGGGCTCACATCAGAAAACGTGGGGTGCTCAGAAGTTAGGGCCTGACGCTAGACTGCACTCATCACCGAGGGGACGAGGCTCCCAGCAGGCTCCAGCTGCCACCAGAGGGCCAACGTCACCAAGGCGATGTGTGCCAGCCCGGCAGGAGTGACCTCACAGCAGAGGGCCCACCTCACAGAAGGGTGAGGAACACAGCCAGGATCAGACTCTCACCAGAGGGCCCACATCACCAAGGGGATGGGAACCAGGCAGGAGTGTCCCCACACCAGTGGGACAACATCATCGAAAGGTGAGGATCCCAGCACATGTAGCCTCAAACCAGAGGAAGCACATCACCAAGGGGTTCAGAATGAGGCTGGCAGGACCGGCCTCACAACACAGGGTCCATAGAATATAAAAGTTGAGGAATCCAGCAGTTGGAACCTCCCAGCAAGCGGCCCAGAGCACCGAGGCTATGAGATCCAGGCCGCAGTGAACTCACAGCAGAGGGCCCACATCATGAACCTGTGAGCAGCCCAGCCGTTGGGACCACAGAACAGAAGGCCCACATCCCCATTGGGATGGGAACCTGGCAGGAGTGGCCTCGCACCACTTAGCACATATCAGAAAATGTTAGGAGCCCAGCAGTTAGGGCCTGACGCCAGGGGGCCCTCATAACTGAGGGGAGGAGACTCCCAACAGGTTCCAACTGCCAACAGAGGGCCCACGTCTACAAGGTGGCATGCGCCAGCCAGGCAGTAGTGACCTCACATCAGAGGGCTTATTTCACAGAAGGGTGAGGAACCGAGGCAGGATGAGACTCTCGCCAGAGGACCCACAACACCAATGGGATGGGAACCAGTCAGGACTGTCCTCCCACCAGTGGGGCCACATCATCGAAAGGTGAGGAACCCAGAACATGCGGCCTCATATCAGAGGACATACATCACAAAGGGGATGGGAGTGAGGCAGGTAGGAGTAGCCTAAAAACAGAGGACCCAAAGAATAAAAAAAGTGAGGAATCCAGCATTTTGAACCTCCCAGCAGGCGGCCGAGAGCACAGAAGCTATGGGATGCAGGCAGGAGTGAACTAACAGCAGAGAGCCCACATCATGAAACTGTGAGCAACCCAGGCATTGGGACCTCAGAGCAGAAGGCCCACATCCCCATGGGGATGGAAACCTGACAGGAGTGTCCTGGCATCACTGGGCTCACATCAGAAAACGTGGGGAGCCCAGCAGTTAGGGCCTGATGCTACAGGATCATCATCACCGAGGGGAGGAGGCTCCCAGCAGGTTCCATGTGCCAACAGAGGGCCCACGTCGCCAAGGTGATGTGTGCAAGTCAGGCAGGATTGACCTCACAGCAGAGGGCCTACCTCACAGAAGAGTGAGGAACCCAGCCAGGATAAGACTGTCACCAGAAGGCCCACATCACCAAGGGGATGGGAACCAGGCAGGAGTGTCCTCACACCAGTGGAACCACATCATTGAAAGTTGCGGAACCCAGCACATGTGGCCTCAAACCAGAGGACCCACATCTCGAAGGGGTTGTGAGTGAGGCAGGCAGGAGGAGCATCGCAACACAGGACCCATAGAATACAAAAGTTGAGGAATCGAGCAGTTGGAACCTCCCAGCAGGCGGCCCAGAGCACAGAGTCTATGGCATCCAGGCCAGAGTGAACTAACAGCAGAGAGCCCACATCATGAAACTGTGAACAACCCAGCCGTTGGGACTTCAGAGCAGAAGACCCACATCTCAATGGGGATGTGAACCTGGTTGGAGTGTCTTCGAACCACTGGGCGCACATCACAAAATGTGGGGAGCCCAGCCGTTAGGGCCTGACGCCAGAGGGCCCTCATCACCGAGGGGAGGAGGCTCCCAGCAGGCTCCAAGTGCCACCAGAGGGCTCATGTCCACAAGGCGAGCTGAGAGCAAGCCAGGCAGGAGTGATCTCACAGCAGACGGCCCACCTCACAGAAGGGTGAGGAACCCAGCCAGGATCAGACTCTCAACAGAGGGCCCACATCACCAAGGGGATGTGAACCAGGCAGGAGTCTCCTAAGACCATTGGTCCCACATCATCGAAAGGTGAGGAACCCAGCACATGTGGCCTCAAACCAGATGACACACATCACGAAGGGGCTGAGAGTGAGGCAGGCAGGAGGATCCTCACAACAGAGGGCCTAAAAAATTAAAAAAGTGAGGAATCCAGCAGTTGGAACCTCCCAGCAGGCGGCCAAGAGCACAGAGGCTATGGGATCCAGGCCACAGTGAACTAACACCAGAGAGCCCACATCATGAAATTGTGATCAACCCAGCCGTTGGAACCTCAGAGCAGAAGGCCCACATCCCCATGGAGATGGGAACCTAAGAGGAGTGCCTGAGCATCACTGGGCTCACTAAGAAAAGTTGGGGAGCCCAGCAGTTAGGGCCTGACGTCAGAGGGCCCTCATCACAGAGGTGAGGAGGCTCCCAGCAGGGTCCAAGTGCCACCAGAGGGCTCATGTCAACAAGGCGAGGTGAGCAAGCCAGGCAAGAGTTACTTGATAGTAGAGGGCCCACCTCACAGATGGGTGAGGAACCCAGCCAGGATCAGACTCTCACCAGAGGGCCCACATCACAAAGGGGATGGGAACCAGTCAGGATTATCCTCACACCAGTGGGGCCTCATCATCGAAAGGTGAGGAACCCAGCACATGTGTCCTCAAACCAGAGGACCCACATCACAAAGGGCCTTAGAGTGAGACAGGCAAGAGTAGCCTCACAACACAGGGCACATAATATAAAAAACGTGAGGATTCCAGCATTTAGAACTTGCAGCAGGCGGCTCAGAACACCGAGGCTATGGGATCCAGGCCGCAGTGAACTCAGAGCAGAGGGCCCACATCATAAAACTGTGAGCAACCCAGGCGTTGGGACCTCAGCGCAGAAGGCCCACATCCCCATGGGAATGGGAACCTGGCTGGAGTGTCCTCGCACCACTGGGCGCACATCAGAAAATGTGGGGAGCCCACCATTTAGGGCCTGATGCCAGAGGGCCGTCATCACCGAGAGGAGGAGGCACCCTGCACGCTCCAACTGCCACCAGAGGGCTCACGTCTCCAAGGTGACGTGTGCCAGCCAGGCAGGAGTGACCTCACAGCAGAGGGCCTACCTCACAGAACGTTGAGGAACCCAGCCAGGATTAGACTCTCGCCAGAGGGCCCACCTCACCAAGGGGATGGGAACCAGGCAGGAGTGTCCTCACACGAGTGGGGCCACATCATCGAAAGGTGAGGAACGCAGCACATGTGGCCTCAAGCCATAGGACAGTCATCACAAAGGGGCTGGCAGTGAGGCAGGCAGGAGGAACCTCACAACAGAGGGCACATAGAATAAAAAAGTTGAGGAATTCAGCATTTGGAACCTCCCAGCAGGCGGCTCAGAGCACCGATGATAAGGGATCCTTGCCGGAGTGAACTCACAGCAGAGGGCCCACATCATGGTACTGTGAGCAAGCCAGCCGTTTTGACCTCAGAGCAGAAGGCCCATATCCCCCTGGGGATGGGAACCTGGCAAGAGTGTCCTCACTCACTTGGCACACATCAGAAAATGTGGGGAGCCCAGCAGTTGTGGCCTAAGGCAAGAGGGCCCTCATCACCGAGGGGAGGAGGATCCCAGCACACTCCAACTGCCACCAGAGGGCCCACGTCGCCAAGGTGACATGTGTCAGACAGGCATGACTGACCTCACAGCAGAGGGCCCACCTCACAGAAGGGTGAGGAACCCAGCCAGGATCAGACTCTCACCTGAGGGCCCACATCAGCAAGGAGATGGGAACCAGTCAGGACTGTCTTCCCTCCAGTGGGGCCACATCATCGAAAGGTGCGGAACCCAGCACATGTGGCCTCAAATCAGAGGACACATATCACAAAGGGAATGGGAGTGAGGCAGGCAGGAGTAGCCTAAAAACAGAGGGCCCAAAGAATAAGAAAGGTGAGGAATCCAGCAGTTGGAACCTCCCAGCAGGCGGCCGAGAGCACAGAAGCTATGGGATGCAGGCAGGAGTGAACTAACAGCAGAGAGCCCACATCATGAAACTGTGAGCAACCCAGGCGTTGGGACCTCAGAGCAGAAGGCCCACATCCCAATGGGGATGTGAACCTGGCTGGAGTGTCCTCGCACCACTGGGCGCACATCACAAAATGTGGGGAGCCCAGCAGTTAGGGCCTGACGACAGAGGGCCCTCATCACCGATGGGAGGAGGCTCCCAGCAGGCTCCAAGTGCCACCAGAGGGCTCATGTCCACAAGGCGAGGTGAGCAAGCCAGGCAGGAGTGACCTCACAGCAGACGGCCCACCTCACAGAAGGGTGAGGAACCCAGCCAGGATCAGACTCTCAACAGAGGGCCCACATCACCAAGGGGATGTGAACCAGGCAGGAGTCTCCTAAGACCATTGGTCCCACACCATTGAAAGGTGAGGAACCCAGCACATGTGGCCTCAGACCAGACGACACACATCACGAAGGGGCTGGGAGTGAGGCAGGCAGGAGGATCCTCACAACAGAGGGCCCAAAAAATTAAAAAAGTGAGGAATCCAGCAGTTGGAACCTCCCAACAGGCGGCCAAGAGCACAGAGGCTATGGGATCCAGGCCTCTGTGAACTAACACCAGAGAGCCCACATCATGAAAATGTGAACAACCCAGCCGTTGGGACCTCAGAGCAGAAGGCCCACATCCCCATGGAGATGGGATCCTAGGAGGAGTGCCCAAGCATCATTGGGCTCACTAAGAAAAGTTGGTGAGCCCAGCAGTTTGGGCCTAATGCAAAGGGCCCTCATCACCGGGGGGAGGAGATACCCAGCACACTCCTACAGCCACCACATGGCTGACTTCACCAAGGCAATGTGTGCCAGCCATGCAGGAGTGACCTATCAGCAGAGGGTCTCCCTCACAGAAGGGTGAGGAACACAGCCAGGAACAGACTCTCACCAGGGGGTCCACATAACCACGTGGTTGAGAACCAGGCAGGAGTGTCCTCACACTAGTGGGGCCACATCATCGAAAGGTGAGGAACCCAGCAAAGGTGGCCACAAACCAGAGGACCCAGGTCACCAAGGGGTTGAGAGTGAGGTAGGTGTCTGGACGGGCATATTTAACACTCATTTCCCACCAGGAAGAGGAATTAACCAAAGGCTCAGCGTGCCCTGCCAGAAGCAGATTAGGGCCTGAAGCAGTCTTGTGGGTTTGCGGCCAGCTCACAAGAAAGCGAGTTGAAGAAAGGAGCTCAGGGGCCCTGTAATTCACAAACCTGCAGAGTTATAAATGACAGATAACGTCCAAAAATATATTGAAGTAAGGCTGCGAAGAGGACTTGAAAGCGGGGCAGAATTTCAGGAAACCGATTTCAGGAGGTAGACAGGATGTGCATTTAAAGCATAGGAAAAGAGGCAGAACATCGACAATGATGCACTTGGCAAAAAAGGGCGTATGAGTTTGTTCCTGAATATATTCAGGAAAAAACACATACGCCCTTTTTGGCAAACCAAGCAAGCTTGCAATGGAAATCGGAACTACTATGAAGTGTCACTTCCCCCCGGTCTAAAGGGCCATCTGAAAAAAGTGTAAAATCCAGAAAGGCAAGACAGGCCATGGGGAAAAAGGAGCCTTGTTATGCTGATGGGCGGGATGTAAATTGCCAACAGCCACTCTGGAGAAGTGTATGGTGTTTCCTGATACATCTGAAAAACAAACCAACAGAGTCTAGGGCATTTCCACTTATGGTCCTATAGCTTAGGGAAATTAAAATCAAAAAGACACAGCCACCCCAAAATTTGGGACGGCTCTGTTTACAAGAACCTCGTTTACAGTACAAGTTCAATATCACAGAGAGCAAAAACTGGATAAAGAAGTTGTGGTACTTATGTACAATGCAATATCACTCAGCAATGAAATCTGTGTCACCAGGCCGGTACCAGCATAATGAGTGGATTGAGGCACGATGATTCTAAGTGAAATAAGTCACACAGAAAAAGAAACATCATAAGGTATCACTAATGCACGGAATGTAAACTTGGCTACACATGAACTGAATTACAAAACAGAACAGGGTCTCAAGTTTAGAAAACCAACTTATGCTTGCTTAAGGGGAAAGGTGAGTTGGGGTGCTGCATAAAACCAGAGTTTGAAATTAGCACAGATACCGTTCCATAAGCCAAATATGTAATAGACAAGACCTACCCCTTGTTCATCGAAATGGACTCAACAATGAGGTATCACCTCACACCTGTTAGAATGGGCATCATCTGAAAATCTACAAACAACAAATGCTGGAAAGGGTGTGGAGAAAAGGAAGCCTCTTCCACTATTGTTGGGAATATAAATTGTTACAGTCACTATGGAGAACAATATGGAGTTTCTTAAGAAACTAATAATAGAATTACCATATGATACAGCAATCCCAGTACTGGACATATACCCAGACAAAACCATAAATCAAAAAGAGACATTCACCCCAATGTTCATTGCATCACTATTTACAATATCGAGGTAATGGAAGCAACCTAAATGCCCACAGACAGACGAATGCATAAAGATGTGGTACATATATAAAATGGAATATTACTAAGCCATGAAAGGAATGAAATTGGGTCATTTGTAGAGACGTCGATGGATCTAGAGACTGTCATACAGAGTGAAGTAAGTCAGAAAGAGAAAAACAAATCTTGTATATTCATGCATATATGTGGAACCTAGAAAAACTGTACAGATTAACCGTTTTGCAAGGCATAACTAGAGCAACAGATGTAGACAACAATCGTATGGACAACAAGGGGGGAAAGCTCTTGGGGGGGTGGTGGTGGGAGGAGTTGAGAGATTGGGATTGGCATGTAAACATTTATATGTATAAAATAGATAACCAATAAGAACCTGCTGTATAAAAATATAAAATAAAATTCAAAATTAAAAAGAAATAAAATTTAAAAAATAAAACAGAAAAAACAATTATTCCCTTCACATACATGTATTTATATGAATAAATTATTTCCATGCTTATATCTGTAAATACAAAAAAGAGGAATAAAATCTACCTTGAAGCAAAAACGAAAAAGAGAAATAAAAAACAGAACCCACCAGTTACTCAGAGGAAAACCGTATCAGGGCACTTGCTCCAGTTGTAAACAATTCTGAAGTTGGTCAGTGGTGGGGAATCGTCTCCCATTCAGCCAGCAGCCCCCACACAACAAGCGTCCTCATTGCAAAGCTGGGGCACCGTGCCGAGGCATCTGTGAGTAAACGTGAGCTGAGCCCCAGGCCAGTTGCTGCTGAACTGTTCCCACCCTTCCCAGGTAAAACACCTGAATATATACAAGGACTTGAAAGCCTAGAGGAAGGGCCATGGAGCCACACGAGTGACAGCATGCCAGCTGACTTGGTGCCTGCAGGCCAGCCAGGATGGTCCTGGCCCTGGGTGCTCTTCTGGAAGATTTCCATTTCCCTGCCTGAGATACCCGTCCTGTCCCTGCCCCCACTGCTTTTTTCCTTCCTCACCTCTGCCCAGGGAGAAACTCCAGCAGCAGGTATGGGTGACACATCCTCTTCTTTAGCAGGTGGCAGCCTGGCAACTGCTGCAGAAAGTCCAGCAGAGCCCCACTCACACTGGGCCACCCACAAAGCCGTGGCCTCTCACTCCCTCCCACCAGCCCAGCCCCGAGACTGCTGACAGGGCAGAGAAAATGGCGTCAGACACAGCTGCAGGGGCTCTTGCTGCCTGGAGTGGTATTTATATTGATCTCAACCCAGGCACACCTGGGGAGGGCTGGCCGGCACGGTAAGGCTGCCCAGGTCAGCCAATCATCACCCCTCAGGGGCTCACAGTTGCAGAAAATGGAACTTGCTGAACCGGCCAGGTCCAAGGAACAGGTGTGGGCTCCTGAGAGTCAGGATATACAAGGGGCTGCAGCTTTGGCTTGTTTTCTAATCATTTTATCTGGCCCATGAGTGGGAGACAACTTCAAGAAAACCCTCTCTTAATGAGAGGAACCCAGGAGTCAGGGAGAGGAGGGGTGGGTGGTGGTTGGAGACAGAGGCCTGGTGCCCCGGGTGCAGTGGAAGTCTCTGGAAGACCAGGTGGAGGGAGGCCACACAGAGTGATGCCCAGGGTCACAGACCTGTCGGAGCTGCTGTTTGTTAGTTCAAGTCCTGCTCTGAGGTGCTCTGTGTCAGCTCTGAGCGACAGGTGAGCTGGGGGTGCTCTTCAATGAGGGCTATGTGCACGGTTCCTGTGTGCTCAGCCCTGCCACGGTACCTGCAAGGGTAGCTCTGTATCCTGGGAGGGGCCTGACCACGAGAGCCCCGTGGGCTGGGTTGGGGGTGGGGTACCTGCCCAGGAGAGCTCCATATCCTGGGATTGGCCTGACCACGAGAGCCCCATGGGCTGCTGGGGACCTGGTAAAGGATGTCAGGACAGTCAATGAAGCCACCGAGGATAAACCTCCAGTTGTTCCTAATTCCTACACCCTGCTGGTCATTCTACCAACCACCAGGACATGGTATTCTGTATTAGTCTTCAATGATGCCTTCTTTTGTATTCCATTAGTCCCAGAGTCACAAGAAATTTTGGCTTGTGAGTGGCAGGACTCAACATACAACTAAAACAATACTTCCGGGCCGTCTTGCCCCAAGGGTTCAAAAATTCCCACACCATCTTTGGGGAAAGCTTAGCTAAAGACCGAAAAGTTCTACCTCTGGAAAAGGAAACCCTCCTTCAATATGCAGACGACATTCTGATCGCCAGCCCTACTAAGGAGGCCTCTGAACTACCAAGCCAATAAAGGATAGAAGTTGTCCAAGAAAAAGCTCAAATATCACAGACTGCGGTGACCTGCCTGGGCTTCATTCTCACACAAGGTCGGAGAAGCCCATCCCAGGAAAGGGAAGAAACCATTTGCAGCCTTACCCCTTTCTAAAATGAGAAGACAGCTTAGGGGTTCCTGGGGAGGCCAGGGTTTGCTGCTTCTGGATCCCTAACTACAGTCTACTAGCTGGGCCTCTATATGAAACACTGAAAGGAAAAGATGACGATCCTTTTGAACAGAATCCAGAAGTGGCCTTTCAAGAATGGAAAGAGCAGTCAATTCAGACCCTTGCCCTGGAACTCCCTAATTGAGCTAAACCCTTTGACCTTTCCATTCCCGGTGAAAGGTGAATCGCCATTGGAGAATTAGTGCAAAAACTGGGACCACTTGAAATGGAACAACGCAAGAATGCCATCCACGTAGGATAAACTACAGTCACCAAGGGGCTTGGCCCACTGCCACATCTGGCCAAGATACTGGCGGTATCTAAAACCCTGGAAATCAGCAGCCCAAAAGGCCACCTCCCTCCTAAGGGAAAAGGACCCCACGTGGTGATCCTAATCACCAACCATGCCCTGAAGTTGCAGGGTTCGCTCCGTGGGCACACCGACCTCGAGTGAGGAGGCCCTCCAACTCCAACATCCAGAGAGATAACCGGGGGCAGCAGGGCACCATGACGACTCGTGTGAACATCACTTGACCTGGAGTTTCTCTCATAAAACAACAATAGTGTGTCCCGAAGGAGTAGACTACTGCTTGCAGGACTTACTGCACCCGGAGGGGAGCTAATAATCTTGGCGGGGGAACCGTATATCACACTGTCACCATAGAAAAGCCTACAGACACCGTGATGATGGTGGCCAATAAGACCGGCTGGACTCCTGTTTACTTCAAAAGGCTGTTGACTCAGTGGCCATCATGGTCCTTGATCACCACTGACGCTGGACTGTCTGGGAGTTGAGCGGGCAGGGCTCTGACACCTGGTGCTGTTTTTACGTTAATTCAGGGGCCTAATTGAAGAAAGAGCAGACTACTGGTCAGAGCATCTAGGCTGGCAGAAACGGTCAGCCTAAGGTGGTCGAACAAATGTGGGGCGGGGTGAAACCGGCCCCCACAGCGTCTCTGCACATCTCTTTCCTGGACCCTTAAAGGTCATTAGAATCTATAACACTTCCAATGCTGGTGCTCAGGCGGACGAGCAGGGAGGCAGGGCTCCTGGGGCCAATCAACGTCACCTGGAGGCTGCTGGGGAGAAGTTCTGACCCTCGTCCCCTGGTATGAGGGCTCCCAACTCAGCACTCAGCAGTTACAGAAGAAGGGTCTGCACCCTCAGCACTCCAAGAATGAGGAACGGGACAAAAGGCAGAGGAGGGGTTTGTCCCCAGCAAAGCCCATGAAAAATCCCTGGGAGATAAAAATAGAATCTGGGCAATAAAGTCAAGTCTGACCTTTTTTATCCTTTGTGCTTTGTCTAATTTCACGTGCTCCTAGGGTCCCGCATGCAGAGGTTCCACACCCGGCACTTCAGACCAGATTTCCTAGTGCAGAATGGCTGGGTCGACACCTCAGTTCCTGGAGCCCAGTGCAGACTCCGAGATATAGAGCCTGAGCTGCAGCCAACCCGGCCCTCGAGAGCTCCGCCCCCTCCCTCCCACTGACTCTGACAGGATCTCTACACAGCAGCCCAGCCCACAGCCCACGGGGTAGTGCATGCTCTCACCTCTCCATTCTCTGATCAAAATATAAAGTTTCCTTTGCTTGTGAACCAAACTCAGTCTCGATCTGTTGGCCCCAATGACACTGGGCAGGGGGACACTTGTTGGGGTCCACTCTGGAGGATCAGTAACAGAAATTGAGACTATTGTAACTTCAATGAACAGATGTGTGAGCCAAACTGTAGTTAACATAGAACAGTTTATAAGGCTCGGGTAAAATAAGATGTTTCTAACACTTCCATTTGATATTTCCATCACTTTATTATAAGCAAGTTCAGTGAAAAGGGTTGTCTTATTTGTCAGGTCAATATTAGAGAAATGAAGTGATTTCTTTCCAAGGATGTACATCTAATAATCTTGGTTAAAGCTTCAATCTTGTTTTAAATGCTTTTCCATTGAAAATGATACCTCTCTTTCAGCTCCCCCATTTCTGAGAAGTATAAAATCTTATAATTTATTATTACCAAAGGGGAAAGGTGGGAGGAGGGATAAATTAACAGTTTGGAATTAACACATACACACTGCTATGTATAAAATAGATCATCAACAAGGAACTACTGTATAGCACAGGGAACTACACTCAATATTTTGCAATAAGCTATAAGGGGAAATAATCGGAAAAAGAATAGATATTTTTATTGACATCATCTATCAATGACAGTTAAAGTGTAACCTAAGGGAAGCCGGTGGTGAGTGCTTCTGACCCTGAAGACTTCAATCATCTAAAGTTTGGACTCTGCCTACTTCCCAAGGCCCTTAATGAACATATGTGTAGCCGTAGCTTAAAAAATTCCCCAGTTTGGGTTTCGGGGAGACACTGATTTTGAAAAAGCCCTGGTGTTCTCCTTACATGAATGGGACTCTTCCTACTGCTAAAACATGTCTGTCACACCCAGAGGATGGTATACCGTCTGATCGGGAAGAGTTTGGAAAAGGCATCTCATCTCCTCATCTCCTGGTGCTCGGGTTCACCCCTCCAGCGTCTTTACTAACAGTCTCCCCACTTGGAGATGTCAGCACTGTCAACATCCTGTTGCGTACAGTTTGGAATTTGTCCAGAGGATGAAGCGGAAGGATGAGGAACAATGAGAGACAAGTCCTAGGTGTTCAGACAGGCACATGTCACTCTAATTTCCAATCAGGAAGACGAATTGACCAAAGGCTAGGGTTGCCCATGGAAACAGTATAGGGCTTGAGGAAATCCCACTGCTTTGTGGCCAGTTCCCATAAACACAAGTTGAACAATGGAACTCAGGGGCAGTAAAATTCACGAAACTGCAGAGTTGAAAATATCTATCACTGAAAAATGTCTTGAGGAAAGTCAGAGAAAAGGATTGGTAAGCAAGGGAGAATGGCAGGAAAGGGATTTGAGGAGGTAGAAAGGACTCGCCATTAAGCACAAGAAAAGGGGCTGAACATTGCCAACATTGCAGTTGGCCAAAAAGGCTGTATGCGTTTTTTTCTGTATATATTCAAGAAAAGGGCATACACTTTTTTAGCCAACCAAACAGGTGGGCACTGGAAATCAATACTACAAAAGATATCACTTCGCATCAGTCAGAAGAGCCATCCTCATAAAGTGTAAACACCAGAAATGCAGGACAGGGCAAGGAGAAGAGGGAGCCCTGTGAGGCTTATAGTGGAAATGTATATTGCCAACGGCCATTCTGGAGAAGTGTATTGTGTTTACTAAAGCATCTAAAAAATGAGCTACAGAGCATAGGGCACTTGCACTCATGGGCGTATATCTTGGGAAAAACAAAAATCGAGAGGACACAGGCACCCCAATGTTTACTGCCTCTCTGTTTAAAAGATCCTCGACTAGGATATAACTTAAATGTCTCTGGAGGGAAAAAATGGATAGAGATGTGGTACTTATGTAGAGTGGACTATTACTCAGCCTGGAAATCAATGAAATATGGCCAGTTGTAACAACTCCGGAGGAGTTACGTATGATCATTCTAAGTGACATAATTCAAAAAGAAAAAGACACATATCATAAGATATCACTTAAAGGTGGAATCCAAAATGGCTACACATGAAATAAATTACAAAACAAAAACATAGTCAAATATGTAGAAAACACGCGTAAGGCTGCTAAACGGGAAAGGTGGGGAGGGGTGAGGCATCATCCAGGAGGTTGAAATTAGCAAAGATACCATTCCAAATACCAAACTGATAATCAACAAGGCCTACACGGTAGCTAAAAGAACTGCACTCAGCACACTCAAGTCACCGGAAAAGAATATCTATGACTGGTAAGAATCTGAAAAAGAATTTATTGATGTCTCTCTGTACGTGAATCAAGTGGATGTACAGCAGCAAGAAACAGAGCTTTGAAAATCAGCTGTAACCAATATAGTAATAAATTGAAAAAAATAAACGACAGAGAGACAGAGAAAATCTCTTACAACTTTTCCTCAGGGACGGTGATGCAACATGGATTGAACACATCTAGACCCACAGCAGGATGAGACATAAGGCTGGAAACTGTTCGCGCTAAGAGAAATGTGAGGTTGGGTGAGGAAATGCACACCCTTTAAAGTAATACTACCTGGTACCCATTCAATGGGTCCCAAATCTGCACGTTCAAGGAATCTTCCTACAGCTAAAACATGCATGGAAAACATGCATGGAAAACACCATGTGATCGGGAGATGTGTCTAAAATGCACCTCATTTATCCTCTCCTGGTGCTCCTGTTCATCATTCCAGCCACGTTACTTAGAATCTCCCCACTTAGAGAATCAGCACATTTAAACTTCTGTTTCACACATTTTGCAAATTGTGAGGAGGATGAACGGGAAGAGGGGGAACCAATGAGAGAATAGTTGTAGTGGTTTGGACGGGCACATGTCACTCTAATTTCCCATTAAGAATAAGAATTAAAAAAAGGCTCAGCCCGCCTCGCCGGAGCCAAAATAGGGCCTGAAGCAATCCTGCGGCTTTGAGGCCAGCTCACAAAAGAGCAACTTAAAAAATGGAGCTCAGGGTCACTGCAATTCACAAACCTGCAGAGTTATAAATGAAAACTAACGTCCAAAAATATGTTGAGGTAAGGCAAAGAAGAGGATCTGAATGCAAGACAGAATTGCAAGAAACAGATTTCAAGAGATAGATTGGACTCGTCCTTAAAGTACATGAAAAGCGGCAGAATTTCGACAATGATGTAGTTGGCCCAAAGGGGAGTATGCGTTTTTTCCTGAATATATCCAGGAAAAAACGCATACGCACTTTATGGGCAACCAAGCAAGCAAGCAATGCAAATGTGCACAACAAAGAAGTCTCATTTCCCACCGGTCAAAAGGGCCATCCGAAAAAATTGTAAAAACCAGAAATGCAGGACAGGCCATGGAGAACAGGGAGCCTTTATACGCTGATGGACAGTGTGTGAACTGCCGAGAGCCACTCTGGAGAAGTGTATGGTGGTTCCTAAATCATCTAAAAAACAGAGCTACAGAGCATAGGGCACTTCCAATCATGGAAGTATATCTAGGGAAGTCTAAAAATCAACAAGACACAAGCACACCACAGTTTAGGGCTACTCTGTTTACAAGAACCTCAACTTCAGTACACCTTAAATATCCCAGGAAAGAGAACAATGGATAAAGAAAATGTGGTACTTATGTACAATGGAATATCTCTTCACCACGAAATCAATGTAATAAGGCTAGTAGAAGGATAAAGAGTGGATTTAGGTCCGATAATACTACTTGAAATAAGTCAAACAGAAAAAGAAACATATCATAAGATATCACTTATAGAGGGAGGATAAATATGGCTGCACAAAAAATGAATTACAAAACAGAACAGTGTCTCACATTTAGAAAACACACTTATGTCAGCTTAAGGGGAAAGGAGAGGTGGGGTGATGCATAAAACCAGAGTTTGAAATTAGCACAGATACCATTCAATAAACCAAATAGGTATTAGACAAGATCTACACCTTGCTCAATGAACTGGCCTCAACAAACCCTATACACCGCAGAGAAATATATCTGAGTAATAAGAATCTTAAAACCCATGTATTGATATATCTCCATAAGGGAATCAAGTGTGTGCAGAGCGGCACAAACACAGCAGTGAAAATGAGCTAAACCCCATTATAGAAATAAATTTTAAAATCAAAACGCAGAAACAATGAAAGAGAGAAAAATTCTTACAAAATTCGCTCAGGGGCTGTGATGCAACCTGGAATGACCACATATAAACCCACAGCTGGATAAGACATAAGGCTGGACACTTGGGGCTGAGAGCATTGGTGAGCAACTGCCGAAAGTTTAATGCAATACTTCATGCTACTCATTCCAAGGGTCCCAACACTCCAGGTTGAAGGGAATCTTCCTACAGCTAAACCATGCATGGGAAATCCAGCGGATGGTATACCATATGATCGGGAAAGGTTTCTAAAACGCACCTCATTTTCCTCTTGGGGTTCCGGATCAACATTCCAGCCACTTTACTAACAACATCTCCACATGGAGAGTCAATGCCTTTAAGTTCCGGTATCGCACAGTCTGCAGTTAGTGCGGAGGATGAATGGGAATAGGGTGAACCAGTGAGAAAATAGCTGTAGCGGTTTCAATGGGCACATGTCACTCTAATTTCACATCAGGAAGAAGAATTAACCAAAGGCAGAGCAAGGCGCCGAAGAAGAAAAATAGGGCCTGAAGAAATCCTGTGGATATGAGGAAGATCACAAAAATAAGAGCTGAAAAATGGAGGTAAGGGCCACTGCAATTCACAAACCTGCAGAGTTATAAAGGCCAACTATTTTCCAAAAGTATATTGAGGTAAGGCTATGAAGAGGCACTGACAGCAAGGCAGAATTGCAGGAAACCGATTTCAGGAGATAGACTGGAATTGCATTTAAAGCATAGGAAAATAGGCAGAATGTCCACAATGATGCACTTGGCCAAAGAGGGCGTATGCGTTTTTTCCTGAATATATTCAGGAAATAACTCATACGCCCTTTTTGGCCAACCAAGCAAGCTTGCAAAGGAAATCTGCACTACAATGAAGTCTCACTGCCCCCCATCAAAAGGGCCATCTGAAAAAAGTGTAAAATCCAGAAAGGCAGGACAGTCCATGGAGAACTGGGAGCCTTGTTATGCTGATGGGCGGGATGTAAATTGCCAACAGCCACTCTGGAGAAGTGTATGGTGTTTCCTGAAAAGTCTAAAAAACAAAGCAACAGAGCCTAGGGTACTTCCACTTATGGTCCTATAGCTTAGGGAAATTAAAATCAAAAAGACACAGCCACCCCAATGTTTGGGACGGCTCTGTTTACAGGAACCTTGTATACGGTACAAGTTCAATATCGTAGAAAGCAAAAAATGGA
Source organism: Grampus griseus (assembly GCF_964374135.1). Taxonomy (NCBI): domain Eukaryota; kingdom Metazoa; phylum Chordata; class Mammalia; order Artiodactyla; family Delphinidae; genus Grampus; species Grampus griseus. The sequence goes on along the minus strand of NW_028132821.1, from coordinate 118 downwards.
TAAAGAAGTTGTGGTACTTACGTACAATGCAATATCACTCAGCAATGAAATCTATGACATCAGGCCCGTAGCAGCATAATGAGTGGATTCAGGTACGATGATTCTAAGTGAAATAAGT